>NC_056741.1:848765256-848920256 GCF_019279795.1 Protopterus annectens | reverse complement strand
GGGAGTACCTTGGAATTGACCTGGAGTCAGTGGTTGAGAACTGGAGATAAACAGGAAGAAGACCAGCAACACTGTAAATAAATGTAATAAGCATCAATCACATTTGTGAAGTACAGCTTTACAATAAAAAATGGCTGAGAAAGACTGGACTTTTGTTGACTTTGTTAAACATGTGGTAGGACTAAAAGGCATATACCCCACTTCATGTTGTTAATGTTTGGAAGGACACTAAAAGGGAAAAAGGGTAACTGTAAGTAAAACAATGTCTGTTAAAACATTCCATGATATAAATTGCACATTATATAGTAAAGCATTTTCAGTGATTGTTGTATGTCATAAAGATATTAAAGTAAACAACTGCTTATGTTTTTTTTCTTTTTTAGCTGTAAGAAATGTAGGCATTACAATGGGAAAAGAAAAGAAAGGGTGGACAAAAGCATCTTCGTGTTTATTTGATGTAATGTTGGGCTGTTTGGATAGGGTATAAAAGTGCAAAGATCATAATACATGTAAAGTTAAGATATTTTCTCTAACTTTTGAAATGCTGAATGTGTGGATTCATGCTCTTAGTTTAATCTAATAAGAAGGTTCTTATCCAAGCATGTGTGATAAAAATAAGAACGCTGTAAATGTAATGAAAAGTTTTCCTTTAGCATATAAATGTTCGGTGTGAATTGAAAAGTCTGCAGCTAGAGTAGCTGTACATGTTGTTCTTATGTTTCCACTAACACAAGCTGACTACAAGCAAAGGCAATAAATCCTGAGAGCTCTTGGCATTCTTTGTTGACAGAAACATAAATTAAAAGGTACAGAGGCAAGCAGCTTAGTAAAAAAAATAAAGTTTGAAATTATTGGAAGTGAATAAAAGAATGCACTTACTAGAACAGTGTATAATTAAGTTTTACTTAAAGATAGCCAATGCACTTTTTCTTAAAGCTAAAAGTTGTTTTCTGAAAGCATACAAGCTGTTTTTCACATCTGGGAAAGGAAAAAAGATAAAACAAAAACAGCAATTAGTGTATTTAGAAGCACAAGCTGTAGCATGTACTTTAGCACGGATAACCTTAACTTTAGATTATGTAATGGCTATGAGTGCAGTTGTCGATTTGGGACAACTGTTCCTATCAGAAGGGTTAAACATTATTTTAAGATATACAAAGTATTTTGTGTTTGTTTTACGCAAACATGTTCTGGGGGGGATGTTTGATGGTTTTCATTAAAACAAAAAGCCTTGTAAAACGTGACACAGATTCCAAGGGAGATGACAAGAAATGTCTGTATAAAAGATCAACCTACCAAACATTAGTGGGTGCGTGTAACACAAAAATTGGAAACAGACATTTTAAAAAGTTGACATATATAGCAGTTTGGGTATAGTAACTTCTTATTATAATAGTTACACTATCGATATTATTTTGGAATGTGAATGGCCTCACAATTATAGACAAAAAGGTAAAAGAGTTTTGAATTATACTAAAAAATGCACAGTGCAAATAGCAATGCTACATGACATACAACTTGAAAGAAGCATGTGAATTTGATAAAGAAAAGATTTACTGATGGATATTCAGCAAAATAACAGAGACAAAGGAAAAAGGAAGTACTTATACTAATTGCTAGAGGAGAACAAACAGTGATAGAAGAAGAAAAAAGATAATAAAGGTGCACTTGTGGTAGTAAGGGGCTACTGGCAAAGGAATAGGAGGATTACTTTTATTTATTTCACACTGCGGTGGTGGTGCTGCGGTAGCGTTGTCGCCTCACAGTTAGACGTTGCCCATTTGATTCTCAGAGCGTCTTCTGTGTGGCGATATGCGTGAATGGGCATTCCTTTGTTGAAGGTTGTGCGTTAGGCCCAGCAAGCCAGCACATAAAACTCTACTGCCAATCATTAGCAGACTGGAGTTCCGCTGTGGCGACCCCTAACCGGGAAAAGCCGAAAGACACAAACAAACTTTTATTTATTTCACATTTGTTAACCGGGTTGGTCCAACTGGGCACAGGCCCATTCTCAGTGGAAACCCAAGAAGAAAAGCTCCAAAACAAAGCATAATCACAATTTTACATACAATTTTACACACATAGGTATAACGGGTCGATATTACATTATCGAATATTTACATGTTCAAACATCATATGGTCAACACCATATGATCGAACATATAAATGTTCAAACGTTTCAACGGAGATCTCCGTACAGTGCGGAAATGGAAGTTTTCCATTGTCTGCACTGTAGTGCGATCTCGGAGTTGGTATATTTAAAGGAGTGGGGGGGTGTGGGGGTGCAGGGAGGCTTCTTGCCCCCCTGCTTAACCTTTTAGGTAGTTTTTTTTTTATTTGATGACTTGAATAATACCCTATTCCACCTAGACAAAAACTCTCTCCTCATTATAAATCTAAATGTTAGAAGTATCCTAAACAAAGTCCACAACCTTCATGCATTACTCTCCTTTTATCAACCAGATATGGTCATACTGACCGAGACCTGGCTTAAACCAGGAAACCATGACAATGAAATTACTGCCACAGGCTACAATATAATTAGTAGTGACAGAATAGGAAAAAGGGGTGGGTGCAGTAGCGATAATGTACAAGAATCACCTCATCCTTGAGAAACTAGACATAACCCCAGACCTAGAAAACGTTGAACTCACCCTCACTAAACTAAAACTTAATGCAAATAAACATACCATCATCATAGGATGCTACATCCCTCCGGGCAACAATATTTCCATTACAGAAAATCTTCTAGAATGGCTAACTCCCTCCCTCAAGAAAATATCTTATTAGGTGATCTTAATATTGACTGGCATAACTGCTCCAGTCAAAACCCACTCTCCCATATTAATCTACACAGCCTAACCCAACTCAACACTTCCCCCACAAGAACAGACAAGAGAACCAAACATCAGTCCAAACTAGACTGGATACTTCTATCCCATCCTTCACAGATATCCCTAGCTGGGTGTCTACCAGACACCCTTGGTGACCACCAAGCCACATTTCTGCTCAGATCTAAAACTCCACAACTGACCCAAGTAACCATGTGTCAAATTAGGAATAAAAAACATGTCAGCCTGTCCAACTTTAAAAATGACTTAAAAAGGTGTAACTGGACTCCCCTAAAAAAACTACCTCTAGATGAAGCAGTTTTATACTTCAATACAACCTTCACAAATTTACTTAACCATCATGCCCCCCACCTGAACCACAAGAATTAAAACTAAATATGCCCCCCTGGCTAACCCTAGATACAAAAACCTTCCTCAAAAACAGAAACAAAGCCTGGACTAACTTCCATAACACCAAATCCCAATCAGATAATATACCTAGAACTACGAATCAAAGCCAAAAATCTTATCAAAACAGATAAAATTTCCTACTACCAAAAGTTACAGGATAAACACATACAACCCAAAAAAGTTGTGGGCAGCAATTAACTTAACAACCAGGGAAAACATCAACCCTCACCCCTAAAACAGTAAATAACCAAGACAATATCCCCACACAATTTAACAAATTCTTTACGGAAACTATCCAAGCCCTTGCAAACAACCAACCATATCCCAACAACCCCACCCCTACCAAAATACTCCCCACCAGTCACAACAAACTGCCCCAACTTTAGCTTCCACCCAGTACTTACCAAAACCATTGAAAAACTACTCCTAAAACTCAAACCAACAACCCTCGCCGCTAATAAATTATCCGCTGAATACCTCCAACTAGCCACTGAAGCCATAGCATATCCTACTTCCATCTTAATAAACAGATCCATCTCAGAGTGTAAAGTACCCAGCTTTGGAAAATATCGCATATTATTCTGCTGCACAAAGGGGGCAGCTCTCTTGAACTCAATAACTACCTCCCCTATAGCCATACTACCCCCATTATCAAAACTTTTAGAGAGTAATACACAAGCAACTAATACAATACCTCCTAGAAAATAACTGCCATCAACACAGCAACATTGCATTAGACCCTTCCAAAGCACCACCACCATGCTTACAGCATTTACTAACATCATCAATAATCGCAGAAATAATGGACTCCTTGTATCTGCCACATTCTTAGACTTATCCAAAGCGTTTGACATGGTTAACCACACAAAACTCCTTCACTCACTATCCCCTCTAAACCTTAGCATCCCCTGCCTTCTCTTGGTTTAAAAGCTACCTAGAGGGAAGGCAACAAGCTGTAATATGACAAAACCAACTCTCTCCCTCCCTGCCTTTCTCCCTAGGGATACCCCAAGGCTCAATCCTTCGAAAACTGCTCTTTACCCTCTTTAATAATCGGCTCCCATCCAATATTTCCAAAGCCTCAACAGTGCAATATGCAGATGATGCCATCATAATATGAGCAACCAACACATTGACCTGCTTCACTCCCAAACACATGAATGCTTTTCCCTAGCCGAAACTTGGATCACCAAACAAAGCCTCATTCTTAACCCAGGAAAAACAAAATTACTCCTGTTTAGCTCCCACAGATCCATACCTCCCTCCGATAATTTTACAATCTCCTCTAATAACAATACCACAATCACCCCTATCAATCGCACCAAGCTGCTAGGGGTGGAAATTGACAGTCACTTTAGATTTGACCTATATATTTTCTTAACCATAAAAAACTTGGTCTGTTATATCACAATAAGAAATTTATTTCCGACCACTCCAAAATTACAATACCCAGGACACACCTAATACCCACCTTACTGTATGCCTCCCCTATGCTTACCAATCTCCGCAAAACTGACTGAAACAAACTTGACAGTTGTTATAACACAGCCAGATTTGCTACAGCCTCATCCATTAGAAGGCATCACTGTGACTGCCTCAAAAAACTCAACTGGCTAGAACTCCCACTACTACTTCAACTCAATCAACTATCATTGGCCCACAAAATAATACATTACTCTGACAACACCCCAGCTCTACAACAACTTCTTCAACCATATACCACTACCAGAACCTTAAGATCTAGCACCCAAAACCTCCTCAAGGTTACCAAATATAACAATGAAGCTGGTAAATCGGTCTACAGCCACTACATTTCTAAAATCTGGAACTCCCTTCCTGCCCATATAACGGACAACAAATCCCCGACCCAGTTCAAAAAACTAGTAAGAATTAACAAGAATTATTCAAAGGGGCTGACAAAGATTAAAGTATAATAAAAATATAAAAAAAGCGGTCAAACAGTAAACTTATTGAAACTTTAATGTATCATAAATGACAAAACAAAATGATAAGTGCGTTCATTCTGTATACAGAACTTCATAAGACCAAATTGTTTATCATAAAAACGGATTTAAATAGAGTGCATAAAATCACATGACTACAAGCTAATGAGTTAAACCTTTCCTTCTCAGCACAACTTTGCAGTTCTCTCTTCATTCATTCCCGGAGAACCACAAGCATTTAATTTAATCCACCAATCAAGATCACCCTCAGCATCCCATTTCATGCTTAAATTATGAACTTGATCAATAACTGAAAATCTAAAATGAACATTCTTAACATTTTTTAAATGATTCTGATTCACATGCTTAGCTAAAGCATTATTTAACTCCATTTTTTTCAACTGTTCAGAGATGATCATACATCATCATACTGAATTCTCTAACAGTTCTCCCAATGTAAAAAGCAAGACAAAGCCACACAGAACTATATATACAACATACCTAGATTTACAATTACATTTATTACATAATCTGATTTCATAATTTCTTCCAGTCAACCATATTTTTCACCAACTAAAATATATTTGCAAAAATTGCAGGTCATGCCTTTATACATATCCTTTCTTGGCTCTGAACTTTCTTTAACCAAATTACTTGTATACAAATGCTCCTTCAAATTCTTACCCCCTTAAATACAAAAGCCATATTTTCCCCAGTAGTATTTTTTAAGTCCTGGAAATTCATAAGAAATCTCCAGTTATTGGTCACAATTTCCTCTATTCCTCACTCATCTACAGAATTTTCTAGTAGACAAGCTAAAAAAAAAACTTCTTTTCTTTAATTCTGTTATTTGTATTGTCATTCTCCCCAACTCCATAGCTTTGACTGCTACTTCTAATCACATCAGTCATAATATTATCAGCCATTTTCCTAGGAAACCTCTCTCACAAAATCTGGATCTTAGAGCTTCACATTCCATATAAAAATACTGGGAATCATCAGTCAGAGAGCTTACTCCCAAAAACTATGCTTTTACAATACTTCCTTTTAAGCTCAAGTTTATGCATACTATTAAAAAATAAATAACCATTACTTTGCACTTCCTTATGAATTCTCACTTTTAACTTGTTGGCTGACTTATAAACAGTTAAATCTAGATAGTTGATACTGTTTTTATCTTTTATATAGGTAAAACTCAAATACTCAGGAGCATTATTTAAATAAGTCATAAAATCTATTAGAGCTTTTTCAGTGCCCTTACATAAAATAAATAAGTCATCAATTAAACGCTTGTATATCACTACACATCTAAAAAAATTCAGTCTTATAAATATATTCTTTTTCCCAGCCTGTCATGAAAATGTTGGCGTAGCTGCGGGCCACAGCTGCCCCCATCCCCACTCCATTTAACTGCCTATACACTTCATTGTCAAACTCAAAAAAAATTATAAAAACGAAAACGAAATAACTCCACCAATGAAACCAATAAACAAAACTTTCGAAGAGAAGTTCAATTTGGCTGAATAAAGTATGGAACACCAAGCTTAGCGCTTTCATTCACTTTAACGTGAACTTCATCAGAAACAACTCTCCCAGACATTAAAGCACTTTATATAATAAAATAATGGTCACGTATTCTATGATGTCATTAATTAATTGATTCCATTAAGTTATAAATTATATATATACATTTAAAATTATATGTTCTAAATTATAAGTGTTATAAAAAACACAAAAAATATATATGTATATATAAATAATATAAATATATATGTATGTATATATATATATATATATATATATATATATATATGTGTAAAAAAAATGTTAAAAAATGATACTTATAAAATTAATTTCATTTGTAGAAAACATTTTATATTGATTAAATCATTTAGTCCTGGAGCCTGATCTGCTCCTAAATACACTTGCCATATAGATTCTCTACATTCCAACAAAAGTTTGTTATCTCCAGTAAATTCACTATTATTTACACTGTCCAAAACAGAAAAAATAAACTTTTTAAAATTATTACACTTAGTAGAATGCTTGCCCAGTGCATTCGTCATGTCCTTTTTCTTGATGGCTAAAATGTGTTCACTAATTATTTTTTTCAGGCTTCTTGTAGTCATCCCTACATAATAGCTAGGGCATGACTGGCACTGGGCTAAATAAACAATCATTTCACTATGACAAGTGTAATACTTTTTGGACCAGTGTGTAATATTTAAGTGAGAGAAATAAACTGAAGAAGAATTACTAATGTATCTACACTGTTTACAATGATGGCACGCATATGTGTCCCTAGTATTGATACTAACTCCATTATTAATAGCACATGTATCTGCTTTTTTCTCTAAGAAGCTCTTAAGATTTACAACTTTCTTAAAAGTGAAATTAGGTCTTGTACCTATAACTTTAACCAATTCGTGATTACTTAACACTACCTTCCAATTATCAATTATAATACTTTTGATGAGCCACATTTCATTAGAAATAGGCAAAACAAAGGCATTAATAAATTCTTTATTCACAACTGAAGTATTGCTTGTAGAAGATGGTGAACAAATGGTCAAAATAGGACCAGCTTTGTTGTTCCTCAACACCATAACTTCTCTTTCAAAAGACTCTAACCATGAAACATGGTAACCTCTATCCAAAAAAAATGTTCTCAATATTTTCACTTCATCATAAAAAATACTGTCTTGCGATGTCAATCTACTCAATCTGATGTATTGTCCCTTAATGACTCCTCTTTTCATGTGCAATGGGTGTATACTTTCTTTGTGCAAGTACTGGTTAGCAAATGTAGATTTCCTGTATATTTTACTACAAAATTGTTTAGCTATAGAATCATAATACAAATTAAGGTCAAGAAAATTTAAACTTGATCCATAACCACCTACTGAAAATTTTAAAAAATTGGCGGTGCTGTTTAAATAGCTTACAAAAATGTTAAACTCATCTGACATACATTGCCAAAGAAAAAACAAATCGTCTATATAATGACAGTAAAAGATAATAGTTTTACTGTAATGACTGTTGTCAATAAAGGTGCTTTCCCAATTTGCCATTACCAAGTTGGCATATGATGGAGCCACTCTTGCACCCATTGCAACACCTGAAATTTGCTTATAAAAATTTCCGTTAAATGTAAAGAAATTGTTATCCAGTACTAATTCCATTAAAGTACCCACAGTGTTAACCTTTGTATTATTTAAATTACTGTGCTTAGATAAGTACTCTCTCAAATAATCAATACCCTTCTCTTGATCAATACTGGTGTACAATTACTGAACATCTAATGATGCCATACAAAAATCTGTACTAGATGGCTTTAATTCTCTTAATAGTTCTAACAAATGCCAGGAGTCTTTTAAATAATGATGTGAACTCTGAACTATTGGATTTAAAATATAGTCTAACCAAATGGATAGAGTTTCAGTCTTAGATTTATTAGCTGATATGATAGGCCTAAAGGGGGGATTAGACTTATTTTTCTGTAGTTTTGGAATACCAAACAAAACAGCCATTTTTGGATGTTCTACTTGTAAAAAGCTGTAACTTTGGTGATCTAACTCACCTTGACAAAACATGTCAAACAAAATTGTGTCTAATCTTACAAAACTTTTCTTAATAGAAGTAAAATCTACCTTTTGATAGGTATTTTCATCTAATAACAGATTTTCCATAGACTCATAGTATTGTGTATTGTCCATAATAACTATCTTACCCCCTTTGTCCGCTTTCATCAGTCTTATTTGACTGTTTTCCCTTAAATCCTTCAGTGCCTTAATTTCTAACTCATCTAGGTTTTTTTCATGTTTCCTAGGTAAAATATCTCTAATGGCTCCTTCGCACATGTTTTGAAATATTTGCAATGTACCTATTAATGGTGGATTATAAGTACTTGCTTTTTTTGGGGCCTGTGTGTGGCGTTGTGCAATTAATGTCTTGTAATATGTATTTCAAATTCAACTTCCTCAAAGTTAACCTAAAGTCTAAAATAGTAGAATTTATTAATGCCTTTGTTTTGCCTATTTCTAATGAAATGTGGCTCATCAAAAGTATTATAATTGATAATTGGAAGGTAGTGTTAGGTAATCACGAATTGGTTAATGTTATAGGTACAAGACCTAATTTCACTTTTAAGAAAGTTGTAAATCTTAAGAGCTTATTAGAGAAAAAAGCAGATACATGTGCTATTAATAATGGAGTTGGTATCAACACTAGGGGCACATATGCGTGCCATCATTGTAAACAGTGTAGATACATTAGTAATTCTTCTTCAGTTTATTTCTCTCACTTAAATATTACACACTGTTCCAAAAAGTATTACACTTGTCATAGTGAAATGATTGTTTATTTAGCCCAGTGCCAGTGATGCCCTAGCTATTATTTAGGGATGACTACAAGAAGCCTGAAAAAAAGAATTAATGAACACATTTTAGCCATCAAGAAAAAGGACATGACGAATGCACTGGGCAAGCATTCTACTAAGTGTAATAATTTTAAAAAGTTTATTTTTTCTGTTTTGGACAGTGTAAATAATAGTGCATTTACTGGAGATAACAAACTTTTGCTGGAATGTAGAGAATCTATATGGCAAGTGTATTTAGGAGTAGATCAGGCTCCAGGACTAAATGATTTAGTCAATATAAAATGTTTTCTACAAATGAAATGAATTTTATAAGTATCATTTTTTAACATTTTCTTTACATATATATATATATATTTATATTATTTATATATACATATATATATATATTTATATTTATATTATTTATATATACATATATATTTTTTTGTGTTTTTTATAACACTTATAATTTAGAACATATAATTTTAAATGTATATATATATATATATATATATATATATATATATAATGTATACCTTAATGGAATGAATTAATTAATGACATCATAGAATACATGACCATTATTTTATTATATAAAGTGCTTTAATGTCTGGGAGAGTTGTTTCTGATGAAGTTCACGTTAAATAAAGTGAATGAACGCGCTAAGCTTGGTGTTCCATACTTTATTCAGCCAAATTGAACTTATCTTCGAAAGTTTTGTTTATTGGTTTCAAAAAAAATTATATGCCAAAATTACATCTAAAATATCTGTGAATAGCCTAATCTGTTTATTAGAAAAACAGCTCGATGAACGCATGTCTCTATTAAGCATTTGTAATCCTGCCTTATTCGGGATTACTGTATATTAACAGACATCAGCTGTTACTAAAATTATACAGTCATCTACTGAAAAAAACAGTAATAAACTTGCAAAAATCAGAAGAATCTTTTACATAAGTATCACTTTTATCACATAAAATTTGCAAGTGTTTATCTAAATTGCCATGGATTCTGTTTTACTTCCTTTACTAGTTACTACTGGTTTAAAAGTAGGCTCATCAATACTCTTGTGAATCTCAGGCAGGCCAAAAATCCTACCTCATTTAGGCTTCCAAATCGTAAAATATACAGCAATACTGACAGTGATGAGCCCTTCAAGTAACCAATCTGCTATACAGGAACCTATCATGTTATATGCACTTTTTACTTCTGTCCAATTTACTCATTTGTAAAACTTCCCATTTTCCAATATTGTCTTTATTTTTTTTTTTGCAGTAGTAACTCATATCTAAAATAACTACAGCATTTCCTTTATCAGCATTGGCAATATATAAACTCCTATTTTGCTTTGACTCAGCTACAGTATCTGTCTCTCTTTTGAACATATTATAAAAAGGATAGCCTGCTTTACTACTCAATAAATGTCTCACATCATTTCCACATGTCACTAAAAACGCTTCTGGATCTGGTCTCAAAGGGGGGGGGGGGTTAAAAATATTTGGCTTTTTAAAAAAAATCATGTGTTACTATTATTACCATTAAATTAACATTTTAAATTCAATTTCCTAATACTCCCTTAAGGAATTAATCGAAGAAATCAAGTCTGACTCACAGAAGGCACAAAAGATAACCCTTTGCCAAGAACCTTAAGATGGTCATTACCTAAAACCATTCCTGATAAATCCACAATTTTAAAAGAATCAATTAACAGTACCTTTATGTGGAAGAAAAGAACTTGTTTCTGCTGTAATGTATTGTTCACAAAGTTCTTGTTTCCTTTTAAAAAAATTCTGGTTCACATTCTGGTTGTAATTTTTGTACCAAAACTTCTTTCCTTTTTGGTATGAATTCTGGCACTAAGGAGTTTGAACTGCTATTTGTGCCCAGGTCCATAAATCCGGAACTTGCCCTCCCTCAATGAAAGGATTCTATGGCCCAATTAAACAACTCTGAAAAAACTGTCCTTATCATTTTGGTTTGGGACACTGTTACCTACTCGTTTCGGCACTGCTCCCAAAGCCACTCCTGTTGGTAAACTCAGTTCCCCATTCACTGACATAACTTTATTCTTCTGGGTTGCAATTTTTTTCCACCAATCCATTGCCATTATCCAGCAAAACATCACCAGGAGTATCATGTAGCATAAAACCCAAAGGAATCACTAGGAAAATGTAACTTGGCTGTGAGCTCAAGCCAGAGTTCGAAAAGGCCATTAAAAGTAAATTGAACAATAAAATCCACCAACGAACTCAATATAAAACCATTAGACTGGTTAAATAAATAACGGTCAAACAGTAAATGTACTGACACTTTAATGTATTAAAAACGACATAAAAACAAAACGGTAAGCACCTTCACTCTGTACATTTCATCAGACCAAAGGTTAAAGTATTGCAGAATAAGGGGAATATCATAGAACAAGAAGAGATACAAATGCAGACTGCTAAAGAGAAAATAAGGGAGCATCTGGATAATACATATGAATTTAGACTGCTGTTAAGCAACTTTTTTTTTTTTTTTGGTAACTCCAAAGTATTTTTTTTGGTAACTCCAAAGTACAAATACTTTTAGAATAACTTTTAGAATAATGACTTGGGCAACAGAAAGTACAAAGGGTTGTTGTCAAACTTGGACAGCCAATAACTAGAAAAATAATGAGAGATCCTTGCAGAGGTATTATAATTTTATGAAAATTTGTATAACGCAAAGAAATCTGGAATTCAAGAAAGAGCGTAAATGGAAATATTTATGAAAGACTATTTAACCAGTCTAATGGTTTTATATTGAGTTCGTTGGCGATTTTTAATGTTCAATTTACTTTTAATGGCCTTTTCGAAATACACCCCGGGGATCACTTCTGTGTCTCTGCTTGACAGTGGCACAGGAAAATAACTTTCTTGGGTGGCGTAAGCCAGGGAACCTTGTTGGCTAGGCTTACGTAGGCCCTTGTGCCGATAGCCTAGTACCTACCTATGAACCTATAAGTATGCCAAGGTTAAAGCTAAATTAGGCTCCACAATTAACAGTTAAGATAGGAGGATATGAGATAGGAATGGTGAAATATAATAAATCTGCAGAAAAGTATCCGGGAATAGATGGTATTCCTGTGGAAGTCTGGAAGGAAATAAGTGATAAAGGCCATAAAAGGTTTGTTCAGCACTATTTTAAAAGGAGGGGAGGCATCAACATCCTGGAAGAAAGCTACGGTGGCTCTCGTGATGACGTGGGGTGTTGCTAGCTATGCTAGGAGAAGTGGAGCAGTGGATGTGTAACGCATGCCAGGAGGCTAGCTGGAGTTTGATAGAGAATTATATGTTATTTGAATATCAAGCTGATTTGTACAGATACTTGTGATGAAAATGTATTCGTAAAGTTGCTTGTGTTAAAAATATATCAACAGTGTGTCCTGCTGGACAGATGAAGAAATGGACATGTATTATGTACATTTATTATTTTAACTGTTGAAATGTATATGTTGCAACAGAGGACACTGGAAGAGAAGAGGTTAATCTCAATCCACCTGACTTTAAAAATAGTAAGAAATTAAAATATCTGGCTAGGCCATAAAGATTGTATCTTACAGTTCTCAATGCAACCAGAGACAAAATGCCTGTACTAGGAAGCCTTCTGCATTGTCTTTGGGGTGAACCAATTGCTACTTTGGAAGGGTGGAAGTTTGAAATTGTTTTACAATTTACAAGAGCTGCAGCAGATCTTAGCAAGGCTGTGTGTGCATTATTGATGCATATGTGCTAAATCCAGACAGCTTCTAGCCAAGGGGGGTAGCATGGGAACCAGATGTCAGTGGCCATATGTAAGTGATGTCATTCTGTAATACATCACTAAAAATATTTTAACACTAAGGGAGACTGAAGTCTAATTGCACTCTGTTTTTGCAACCTGACAAGGAAGGACCCCTCACCTACTTCATTTTGCTGTGGTCTGGTGAGTGACCAGGGAATAGTAATTCTTTAAATCAGTCTGGAAAATATAGTGAGATTAGTTAAATAGTGCTTTTCTATATCTGTGTGAATGTATTCATCTGGTTATTTTAATATTTCCTATGATTGAAACTCTGGTGTTTAATGTAAATATTCCGTATTTTCATGTTCTTTTATTATTAAATATATTTAAACGTTTCACTGTGGCTCTTTTTTAGAGAATATTTTAATCTCAGAGTATGTATATACACACACACACGTTATATATATATATATATATATTTTTTTTTTTTTTTGGTGACAGCTATGGCCAATCCTGATAGCCTTGTTGTTGGTCAAACTACCATTTGTATTAACTTTACTTTCACTCAGTATAACTGGGTACCTTGCAAGAGCCTTAGAGTAGCTTGCTTTGGAGTGTCTGGTGTCAGTGCAACTACCTTATAGTCTGGGCCGAAGGGGGCATAGCTAGTAAATCTGTGCCAGCTTTCCCAGGGTGTGTGTGTGTGTGTGTGTGTGTGTGTGTGTGTGTGTGTGTGTGTGTGTGTGTGTGTGTGTGTGTGTGTGTGTGTGTGTGTGTGTATATGAAAATCAAATCTGAAAGAGTATGTATGCCCTCGGTTTGGAGCAGGGACATGAAGCAGTGCTTCACAGAAAGGACTGGAGAAATGGCTTGGACACTCATCTGAGGTCTCAACTCTATAGCTGTGGCAGTGGGGAGTCTTACTGGGAACCTGGAGGGAGACAGAGAAATCCAGACCATGGAATGAGTGTGTTCCCTGTATGTTCTTCAGGGAAATTGTGCTTGATGCACACAGCTGCATCTGGAAATACTGGGTGTATCTGATTTTATTACAAATGAACGCCCCTCTCCAGTGCCAGTAGTGAGGATTCAGGTTCCTTGATTATTGGCCCAGAGAGGAAACGTTACAACTATAAAACCTAAAAATGGTAAAGACCCATCAGGCACAGCTTCATAAAGGCCAATTTCAATTGATGATTATAAAAGTGTTTATGTCTATATCACAGCTAAAAGAATGGTGTTGCCAAAATTGATATATATATATATATATATATATGGATCAATGTGGTTTGGGGAAGGAAGGCAAACATTTGACAACATTAACAGAACAATGATGATCAACAGGGAAGCAGAATGTAAGAAACTACTGCTGCTGTTGGTATGTCTTGATGCAGAGAAAGCATTCAACAGAGAAAGCTGGAATTTTATGAATAGAGCAATGGAAGCATCTACATTCCCTGATAGAATAATAAGGTTAATTAGGAGGATATGTGATGGATCAGAGACAAATATTAAAATGAGAGGGTTCCTCTCTAATAAACTGTGTCTGAAAAGAGGAACCAGGCAGGGGTGTCCTCTTTCCCCTTTGCTAGTTACATTACATTTAGAGACACTGGCAAAGAAAACAATGGACTCAGAAATTCAAGGATTACAACTGGTATGGTAATCCAGAAAAATTTACTTTATTTGTGGACAATATTACTTTGTATCTGATAAAACCAGAAAATGACACTTAAGTATTGCAGATTTGAGACACTATCAAGTTTTTAGGGATATAAAAATGAATGAAGATAAAAAAAGCTTGGACTTCCAAGATGGCTGCACATTGAGTAACAGCTTAATTCTAGCTCTCCCAGTGTGAAAACAGAAAAGGCTGGTAGACTTTCGTGTTTCTGGATAAATTTGAGTAACTGGCTAAGTGCACTGCCTGGATGCCAGGAAAAAATAAATACACAGGACCTGAAAGTAAATCAGCTACAAAAGGTGAGGAAAAAACACTGGCTGAAAAGTCCTGCACTGTTCAGCGAAAAGCAGTGCAATCTCCAAACATGACATCCAGTAACCCAGAGGAAAGTATAAGACAACTGCACACAGACCTGGTTAAAATAAATGAAACAGTGATGCAGTATATCAACTCAAACAACAAAAGGCTGGAAAACGGAAGAAGCTTTAAAAAGATATTCAAATGAGGTGATAAAACTGCAAAAATCAGAGGTCGAAATGAAGAAAAGGCTGGCTGAAAAGAGCCTGCTCCAGAAGAGATTATTAAAAAATAACAGAATTTGAGGACAGATTACACAGGGAAAACCTGAGATTTTCAGCCGTACCAGAGATGCTGGAAGTATCACACTGTATTCATTTTATGAAAGCACAAATAAGCAACTGGACTGGTATTCCACAGCCGGAGTTGTTAGTTGAAAGGGCATATGATGATGTGAGGTATTGCTAGCTATGCCAGGAGAAGTAGGGCAGTGGTTGTGTACCATATGCCAGCATAGCTACCAGGAGTTTTGTATAGAATTAAATGTCATTTGTATGTCAAACTGATTTGTACAGATGCTTGTGCTGGAAAAGTATTTGTAAAGCTGCTTGTGTTATAAAGGTACCAACAGTGGGTCCTGCTGGACAGAAATGAAATACATCTGTATGTCAGAATGTATTGTAACTGTTGAAATGAATATACTGTAACAGACGATACTGGAAGAGAAGAGGTTAATCTCAGACCAGCTTACTTTGAAAAGTAGTGTGAAATTAAATTACCTGGTTTAGGCCATAAAGACTGTGTCTTACAGTTCTTATTGCAGCCAGAGACATAATGTCTGCGAAAAATAGAACTAGGAATCCTACTACATTGTCCTTAAGGGTAAGCTAATTGCTACCTCAGAAAAGTGAAAGTTTTGAAATGGTTTTATAGCTTCCAGATGCTACAACACATCTTGGCAAAGCTGTGCGTGTATGGTAACACATATGTGCTGAATTCTGGTTAAGTTTCTAGCAAAGGTGGTAGCATGGGAACCAGAAGTCAGATGACCAGATGTGTGTGATGTCATTCTGTAATCCAGCACTGAAAATGAAGTTATGTACTTACCATAACGTTCCATCTCAGTAGTTATACTTCATTTTTCTGCAACCTGTGGGTATACGGATCCGTATCAGATGCAAGCTGGCAACTTTTTTCTAGCATCTGCTCCAAGCTCCGAGCTCCTCCCCTTACCCATAATGCCCTACCATCTCCTATCTTCCCTCAGATCTTGTTTGCCACACCAGTAGTGTGCATCGTAGTCTCCTTTGCACACAGTATTTCCAGATGCAGCTCTCTACAACAAGCACAATTTCTCTTAAGAGCACACAGGGAAAACACTCAGTCTGGGGGGCTGGGTTTCCCTCTCTCTTACACCCCCACTAAGACTTCCAATTGGCACAGCTTGAGTCCTGTGTGTATACATTTTTGTCCCAAGTTAATGTCTCTCTCCAGTGTCAGTGGTGAGGATTCAGGCTCCTTGATTACTTGCCCAAACCAAGGGTGTCATAGGGCACATCCTGTGTATGCTCCAAACCTGGCTAAGAGAAAGCAACCTAGACCTCCAATAATAAAGATGCAATCCTACCAGCAGAACAAGTTGATTCTGACAAAACTGTGGCAGAAGGACAAAGTACTAGAAGTGGGAGACAGCAGAGTGTTTGTGAAGAATGATTACTCTTGGTAAACCAGGCAGAAGAGAAGTAAATTTATTCCACTATTCAGGGAATGTCAAGAAGCAGGCATGAGATTCAAACTGCCATACCCTGCTTTCTTCAAAATATTCTTCTGTTCAGGGACAAAATCATTTTTTGATGAAGTACATGCTAAAAGGCAAATACAAAAGCATGTCCAACAAAACCTGAGCTGTGAAAAAGTAGTAGATTCTGCTTCTTGTTTTCTGGTAATAAAGACCAAAGAGAGACTGTGCCAGTGAAACCTTTTCCAATGTTTCAATGTAAAACACTGGAGAGAAGGAGGGGAGCACATGACTTTACTAGAAGAATCAAAATGAAACAGAGATGGGAGTTGGGAAATGGAGATGAACAGGAATAAAACCAGTAACTTGGAAA
Source organism: Protopterus annectens (assembly GCF_019279795.1). NCBI lineage: Eukaryota > Metazoa > Chordata > Ceratodontiformes > Protopteridae > Protopterus > Protopterus annectens. The sequence goes on along the minus strand of NC_056741.1, from coordinate 848,902,878 downwards.
TTGACAAATGTTGGATTACAAAGCAATAATTACATATATTTGTGAAATATGACATATTAACAAAATCTGGAAATGCTGAATGTTTTTGGACTTGTGAGTGACTCTAAAGCATACGCCCTACTTCATGTCATTAATGTTCAGAAAAATACTTAGGGGAGGGGACCAGGATGGGCAAAGTTAACTCTAAGTACAACATTTTTTTTCTTAATAGTACTATTTTTATAGTGTATGACTTTCCTTGTATGTTATAAAGTAAAGTTTTCTCAGTTATTTTAAATGTAATGGGGATACTATTTTAAACATGTGCTCTCGTCTCTCTTTCTCCTTGTTCAGTTTTAAGAAATGTAGGCACTGCAATGTAAAAAAAAAAAAAAAGTTTGGTTAAAAGGGCATGACAAAAGAAAACCTGATGTGCTGTTTCTCATTCTTAAATGTGGAATGACTGGATTAAGGCCCTTAGCTTGATCTAGTAACAGGTTTTAAGAGAAAGCAAGTAAACGAAAAAGAATATTGTATATTATATGGCTTTTTCTAGCAAATAAATGTATGCTGAATAGCAATTCTGTACCTGGTTTTCATGTCTCCATGGGGACAATCTGATAAAGAGAAACTGGCTAGAAGATAATGTTCTCTGAAAGCATTCAGATGCTTTCCCAGCTGAGAGAGCAGACAGCACTTGGTAGAAGCACAGGCTGCACCATGCGTTTTGGCATGGATAACCAAAGTGTGACTGTCAGTTTGGGACATTTCTTCCTATTAGGAGGGTAAAACTTCAATGTTTGAAGATGTACATAGTTTTGTGTGTTAGAATTAAGTTACTAGGTTTTAGGGGGGTATTGGGGTGTGTTTTTTCTGTTTGAGGGCTTTCAATAACACAAAGTTTAGTAAGATGCGACATAGGCTCAAATGAATATGACAAGACACAACTGTATAAAAGTTCAACCTGCCAAACAGTGTATGCATGTAACACAAAAGCTGGAACTAGACATTTAACAAAAAAGCTGTTGTACATAAAAGGTGGGAACAACAACTGTTTAATATAATTATTCTTTCTGTAAAGTCTTTAAATGTTAATGGTCTCATGGATAAATACAAAAAAGGAGTAGCAGTTAACTATATTACAAAATATAGAGTGCAAATAGCCATCATCTTTCAGCAAGAAATGTTACTTATAGGTACGGACAGAAATTTGATTTGCAGCAGTGAAGATGTGTCTGGGGGGCAGAAGGGAAAGTAAGACAAATGAAGGCAGACTTTTGAAGAAATTTATGAAAATGTTTGGCATGGAAGATATGAATTTACATATTCCCCAAGATACAAAAACTGCACTAGGCTAGACAGAAATTACATTTTCATATGAACATATGCATTTAATTCAAGGTCTTGATACTCACCCAATAACTGTTTCAGATCAGGCGCCAATAGTAACTAAAATAAAAATACAGGGTAGTGAAATAAAAATGAGACACTGGCGTTTTCCCACCTATATGTTGAAAGGTGAGGAACTTACGGAATGGGTAGTAAAAATTATTCAGGAGCTATTACAGAAGATAGAATTTTTTTCTGAAAATATAGCTAGGGAGTGGGATAAAATTAAAGTGGAGTTTAAAAATAGGATGAAATAAAAGAAAGGGAGATATGATTAAGAATTGACAAGAATTATTTAGAGGGACTGTCAAATGCTAAAGTATTGCAGAATAGGGGGAATCTCACAGAAGAGCAACTGAAGAATAATAAACAGAAAATAAGGGACTACATCAATAATATGCATGAGTTTAGAAAGATTGCTGTTAAGCAATTGGATTTTGATAACTCCAGAGCACAAAAACGTTCAGCACAATGACTCGGGCAACAGAAAGTAGAAAGGGCTGTAGCCAAGCTTAGTGCGCTTTCAGAAATTCTATGAAAGTTTGTATAAAGCAGAAAAATATGGAATTCAAGAAATGTAAAAATGGAAATGTTTATAGAAGAATTAAATATGCCAAGGTTAGAGGCAGATGAGGCTCAATTACTAACAGGATAGGAGGAGATGAGATAAAAATGGTATTGTATAACCAATCTACAGGAAAACCCCCTGGAATAGAGGGTATTCCTCTGCAATTTTGGAAGGTACGAAGGAAACCTCTGTTAACGATCTGGAAGGTTTAACAGTAGCTTAAGAGGAGAAGGAGAAGTACCAGCTTCCTGGAAGAAGACGGTGGTAGCTGTAGGGTTGCCACCTTTTAAGCGGGCCAAAGTGGGACGTGGGGGTGTGGCCAATATAACAGGCCACACCCTCTACCATGACATCACCACAGGAGCGGTGAAGGAGATGCTGTTATGGGTACGACAGATAGTTGCTGGAGTGGCTAGCTGACTGGATGGCTGGCTGCTAGAGTGGCTAGCTGGTTGGTGGGAGTAGCAGCTGGATGGATGAATGACTGGATGGATGGCTGATGGACGGATGGCTGAATGAATGGATGGATGCCTGGCTGGATGGCTGGCTGCATGAATGAATGGATGGATGGCTGGCTGCATGAATGGATGGATGGATGGCTGGCTGCATGAATGGATGGATGGATGGCTGGCTGCATGAATGGATGGATGGATGGCTGGCTGCATGAATGGATGGATGGATGGATGGCTGGCTGCATGAATGGATGGATGGATGGATGGCTGGCTGCATGAATGGATGGATGGATGGCTGGCTGGCTGCATGAATGGATGGATGGATGGCTGGCTGGCTGCATGAATGGATGGATGGATGGCTGGCTGGCTGCATGAATGGATGGATGGATGGATGGCTGGCTGGCTGCATGAATGGATGGCTGGCTGGCTGGCTGGCTGCATGCATGAATGAATGTATGGATGGATGGATGGCTTGCTGGCTGCATGAATGAATGGATGGATGGATGGCTGGCTGGCTGCATGAATGAATAAATGGATGGATGGATGGCTAGCTGGTTGCATGAATGAATGGATGGATGGCTGCATGAATGGATGGATGGCTGGCTGCATGAATGGATGGATGGCTAGCTGCATTAATGGATGGATGGCTAGCTGCATGAATGGATGGATGGCTGCATGAATGAATGGATGGATGGCTGCATGAATGGATGGATGGATGGATGGCTGCATGAATGGATGGATGAATGGATGGATGGATGGATGGCTGCATGAATGGACAGGATGGCTGGCTGCATGAATGGACAGGATGGCTGGCTGCATGAATGGATGGATGGATGGCTGCATGAATGGATGGCTGGCTGCATGAATGGACGGGATGGCTGGCTGCATGAATGGATGGATGGATGGCTGCATGAATGGATGGATGGATGGATGGCTGCATGAATGGACGGATGGATGGATGGCTGCATGAATGGACGGATGGATGGATGGCTGCATGAATGGACGGATGGCTGGATGGCTGCATGAATGGACGGATGGATGGCTGCATGAATGAAAGGCTGCCTGGCTGCATGAATGAATGGATGGATGGCTGGCTCCTTATTAAAAAAAAATCTTGGTCGTTATTTTTGCGGCTGTAGAAGCACTTAAAACAAAGCACTCCTACAGCCGCGATCTTTGCAGGGCTCTTCCTGCCCCAATCCCCACCTCTTTCATGAATTGCAGCCAATTGCTGCACGAATTAGAGCACACGGACCTAACTGGCAGCAGCTTTGCATGCAGGTCCAGGTTGGTGACGTAACTGAATTGTCGTGGAAAAGCCGGAAGCAATTGAGGCTTTTCCATGGCAATTCAGTGTGATTGAAAAGCGGGACTTTTCAAGTCCCACTACTTTGCACAGCGGGCAATGGGATGAGGCAGCTCAACCCATGAGTGTCCCGCTGACAATGGGATGGTTGGCAACCTTAGGTAGCTGTAATACCTAAAGGGCTTCATACAGGCCCATTTCAATACTAAACCGTGATTATAAATTGTTTATGTCAGTAACAGCTAAAAGAATGACAAAAGTGATGCGAAAATTGATACATTGTTTATGTCTGTAACATCTAAAAGAATGGCAAAAGTCATGCCAAACTTGATACATATGGATCAATGTCATTTCGTGGAAGGGAGCAAACATCTGACAACATTAACAAAACATTTATGATACAGAGGGAAGCAGAATGTAAGAAAATGTAAGAAAATATCACTGTTGTTGGTGGGTCTTTATGCAGAGAAAGCATTTGACAGAGTAAGATGGGACTTTATGAGCACAGCAATGGAAACATCTGCATCCCCTGATAAAATTATAAGATTGATTAGAAGGATATATGAGGAATCGGAGGTGAAAATTAAAGTGGGAGGGGTCCTCTCTGATAATCTCTTCTTCAGCAGAGGACACAGGTAAGGGTGTCCTCTCTCCCCTTTGTTATTTGCATTATACTTTGAAACACTGGCAAAGAAAATAATGGCCTCAGAAATTCAAGGATATAATGTGTAGCTGTCTCATAAATATGTAGTGTAGTTAAGTAGTGCAGCTGTCTCATAATATACCTTTCCTCTCTTCACAGCCAGGATACTAACCCATAAGGAAATGGGCTGCCCTCCTGCTCAGCTGTACCCTAAGTCCTGAGACTTCTCTCGAGAAGATAACAACTCCAACCCTTCCTCCATTCTAAAAGGACATCCAATTTCCAACAAAAAAGAAGAGTATGTCTATATACTCTACCACTGTAAGCAGGAACTGCTCTGCTGTGTAATTCCTGGTATTGTAATATTGGCTAGCACACCACACGGATCTGCAGTACTCCCAATGCATATTATCTCCCTTTCAGCTTTTTAAGCATTCACTGGTGGGGCATGCGCTTCCCCATTTTAGCCAGTAGATGGTAGAATTGGCTAAGCTAACCTAACTCCTAAGAGACACTACCTAATTGGAATTAGTTAAAAGTAAAAATTAAGGAAACATTTTACATACTGCTGCTCGAGTCTGTATCCATTATAAGCCTGCCCAAACAGAAAGTCTGTCCCCTAAAGAATTTGTCCACCATTCAATAAGGCAGTTATTTTCAGTCAAGAAAACTTACTAATATGAACTGACTTGCCTGGGTAATTAGGAAAGTGTTGCTCCTGATTGTTTTTTTTTCCAACACGGGACTCCTGAGGCTTGGTTGGTCCCCGCTCCATTCGGGCTCACTCTGTTCCCCTACCCCCATTCCCACCCACCCCTACTTCAACTACATTTATACCCATACACCACACCCATCTATTACCACACCCATCCCCCACCAACCAATCCAACTTATCATAGCCAACCACCCACTTAGCCCTCTAATTTACTCCATTACAGAACCTTTTGATACTCCACCCAATCTTCAGCTCTAACTAATCTACCACTTACCACCTCACTAAAACCATACAACCCCACCAACTCTACAAACCCATCCAAAAATAAAAACAAATGAGGTCTCCACTACCAAAATTCTCAAATCTACAACTCCTACTCTATTCTATATCCATCTCTACCCTACTACTGCCAACAACCATTACCAGCTATCAAGTCCACCTTCATCATAACCTAAACATTCCAAAGCAATCTACATCCCTTAACTATAGATCCACCTATGCTTACACTCACCTAGCCGCATACCTCTACCAAGCAACCCTTATACACTACATCTCACACAAATTACTCCCACCATGTAGGCAATCTCACACTATATTAAAACACACAAAAATTATCAGTAAATGTAGACTCTACTTATACCAAAAAACAAAACTCATATATTTATTTTTTTATTTTTTATTTTACATTTGTTGACCGGGCTAGTCTAACTGGATATATGTCCACTTTCAGTAGAGGCCCGGGGAGAAAAGCTCCACATAAGCAAATATTAGCGACTTCAGGTACAGATAAGTAAATGTGTAACAAATTAAGGTACAGTACTATTTTAAGCTGAAGAATACAAATGTTATATAGACAAATATTTTTATTAAAGTAGCAGAAGATAAGAAACAGATAGAGCAACAAACAATTTTAAAGTGACACACAACAAGAATGAGAGGTGAAGAAAAAATACACAAACAAATATAGCACCTCAAGGAGCAGTATTTTACAGTGAGTCATACCATTTATCCTACAGTAGCATAGCAACTTTAGGGTAGCATGTAATAAGAAATATAAAGAAAATGTATATAGATATTTATGTGATAACAAGTTACTGCTGCAAGCTATGCAAGTACATAATTAGAAGAAGATCATGTCTATGAAAATGTTATAAATACTAAATTAGTATAGGTGTGTCTACTGTCTATGTTGTGGCAACATGCACCCTAACCCAGGCCCACTCAAACTAAACATCCCAAGCCCCAATCTGAACAATACCCTGCTCCATAGGCAGAAAAACTCACTCTTTATTATTAATCTTAATGTTAGGAGTATCCTGAACAAAGTCCACGACCTCCACACTGTACTAACCTTAAACAACCCAGAAAATGTAATACTGAGACCTGGCTAAAACCCAAAATCCATGATAATGAAATTACAGCACCACGGTACAACATCATATGAACAAAGTAGGAAAAAGGGGAGGGGGTAGCCATACTATATAAAATCACCTCATCCTCAAACAACTTGACATCCCAACCCCACACAGCAAAAATGTGGAACTCACCTTTGCCAAATTTGTCGCATCACAGTAAGACGCTGTGCGGTTCGACTCTCAGCTAGAACGTCTTCTGCGTAGAGACATGCATGAATAGGCGTACCTTCGTTGAAGGTTGTGCGTCAGGACTGGCAACTCGGTACGTAAAAATCAGCTGCCAATCATTAGCGGACCGGAGTTCCGCTGTGGCGACCCCTAACCGGGAAAAGCCGAAAGACAACAACAACCCTTGCCAAATTAAAATTGAACCAAAAAAATATATCAACATTATAGGCTGCGCTATCCACCAGGCAACAATATTACCATCATGCAAAACCTACTAGAATGGATATCTAACTCCCTACCCCAATAAAATATCCTACTAGGTGACCTCAATATAGATTGGCTCAAATGATCCAGTCAAAACCCACTATCCCACATTAACTTACACGGATTAACCCAACTTATCACATCCCCCACTAGAACTGATAAAAGAACCAAACATCAATCCATATTGGACTGGATACTTGTATCCAATCCTTCTCTCATATCTCTTGATGGATGTCTGCCTGACACCCTCAGCGATCACCAACCAACATTTCTGCTAAGATGTAAAATGCCCCTAATGACCCAGGTAACAGTATGAGAAATTAGAAATAAAAAATACTTTAACCTTAATAACTTTAACAGGGACCTAAAAAGCTGCAACTGGTCCCCCTTGAAAGAGTTAGCACTCGACAAAGCAGTCCCATACTTTAATACAGCTTTCATAAATATACTTAACCACCATGCCGCCCCCAAAACCACCAGAATTAAAACTAAATATGCCCCCTGGCAAACAAAAGATACAAAAGCATTCCTCAAAAATAAGAACAAAGCCTGGGCACAATTTCATAAGAGTAAAACCCAAATAGACAAACCAAACTACCTTGAACTACGCAACAAGACCAAAAAAACTAATTAAAACAGACAAAAATCTCCTACTACCAAAATATTCAAAACAAACATGCAAATAACCCCCAAAAATTCTGGGCAGCATTCCACTCTGTCTTACAACCAGGGAAAACTTCCACCCCCACACCTAAAACAGGAAATAGCCATGACAATATCCCCACACAATTCAACGTCTTTACAGAAACAATCCAAGCCCTTGCAAATAACCAAACTAGCTTTAATAATCCCACTCCAACAAAAATATCTTCTCCACCTGAAACTAAAGACAATAGCACCCACTTTAACATTCATTCGGTATCAATCAAGACTATCCAAAAACTTTTCCAAAAATTCAAACCGACCACCCAAGCCGCCGATTACCTACCCACTGAATATCTACAACTAGCTGCAGAAGCTATAGCCTTATCCTGTTACTATCCTTATTAACAGATCCATCTCAGAATGTATGGTACCCCATTTATGGAAAATATCCCATATAATACTACTGCACAAAGGGGGCAACTTTTTTGAACTCAATAACTATTGGCCTATAGCTATACTATCCCCCTTATCAAAAATCCTTGAGAAGGTAATTCACACACAACTGATGGAATATCTGCTAGAAAACAAACTATTATCTATACAGCAACATGGCTTTATACCCTCCCATAGTACCACCACTACACTTGCATCATTCACCACCACTGCACTTGCATCATTCACCAACACCATAAATAATCACAAAAACAATGGGCTACTCGTATCTGCTACATTCTTAGATTTATCCAAAGCTTTCGACATGGTTAACCACCTTAAACTTCTTGACTCACTCTCTACCCTAAACCCGAGTACCTCTTCCATTTCTTGGTTTAAGAGCAAGCTATCTGGTAGGCAGCAAGCAGTGGCAAAACCAATTATCCTCCTTGCTGCCTGTTTCCTTAGGGGTCCCCCAAGGATCAATCTTAGGTCCTTTACTCTTCACTCTGTTCACCAATCAACTCCCATGTGCCACACCTAAAGCCTCTATAGTGCAATACACAGATGACACCACTATAATTTGCGCAGCCCCCACACTAGATCACCTCCTCTCCCAAACTCAAGAATGCTTCTCATTAGCAGAAACATGTTCTCCAAGCTCATTCTTAACCCATCCAAAACAAAATCCCTCCTCTTTAGCTCCCACAGATCCCTTCCCCCCACAGACAACTTTATGATCACCGCCAACAATACCACTATTACCCCTACCAATCACACCAAGCTGCTAGGCATGGAAATAGACAACCACATTAGATTTGATCTCCACATTGACCAAACTATAAAGAAAGTTCACAAAAACCTCGGACTACTCTATTGTAACAAACACTATCTCTCAAATCATTCCAAAACAACAATAGCAAGGACATACCTACTATGTACCTTACTCTATGCCTCCCCCTGTGCTCACTAACCTTCATAAAACTGACCTAAACAAACTCGAATCATGCTACAATAAGACAGCAAGATTTGCTACAGGCTCATCCTATAGAACACATCACTGTGAGTGTCTCAACAAGCTTAACTGGTTAGAGCTCTCACTTCTTCTTTGTCTTTTGGCTTTTCCCAGTTAGGGGTCGCCACAGCGCAACTCCGGTCCGCTAATGATTGGTAGTTGATTTTTACGTGCCGAGTTACCAGCCCTGATGCACAACCTTCAACAAAGGTATGCCCATTCACACGTCTCCAAGCAGAATACGATCTAGCTGAGAATCGAACCAGACAGCGTTTTACTGTGAGGCGACAATACTACCGCAGCATCACCACCGCAGTATTAGAGCTCCCACTAATACTTCAATTCAATCAATTCTCACTAGCACACAAAATATTACAAAACTCAGACAAAATCCCAGCTCTACAACATCTAATTCAGCATCATACCACAACAAGAACCTTAAGATCTAGCACCCAAAATCACCTACAGGTCACCAAATTTAACAATGAGACAGGAAAATCCGTCTACTGCCACTCTATATCTAAACTCTGGAACTCCCTTCCTGCCCACGTAACATCCAACAACTCCTCCACTCAATTTAAGAAACTCCTTAAAACTCACTTCATGAATAACAGGCTATGTTCCTGTCTCACCCCTGGATAATACTCTAGAATATAGCTAATCTTATAGTCACCACACTTACAAATGCTAGTTTCTCAGCCTAACTACAGTCCTAACATGACTATAGGAAAGGAAATGTCGATTCGTAAGTTAAGATAGCAGTACTAACTGCTTATACAACTTGTCAAGTAGCTATTGTTATAAACTCTATGTATTGCTTGTCATATTTAATAATGTGTTATTTACTTTCTTACCTGTTGCTCTCATAATTAGTCAGAGTGTGTACAATATCCTGTCATGTAGTTCATACTGTTAGTCTGCCTGTAATGACCGCCCATCTAATGATTTGGTGTGGAACATTTTGAGACAGTTTCAAATCTTTTCAAGATACAAAATTAATGAAGCTAAAATAAAGGTATTAGCGGTAAATTATGTACCCACACTTGAATTGGTTCTTCAATATCCATATTTATGGGGCCATGATAAAATGAAGTATTTAGGAGTATGGATTATTATATTAAACAAAAGAGAATACAAAAACTGAGAAAATGAAAGCTTTTTTTTTTTTTTTTTTAATTTCTCCAAATCTTTTGGGTTTCTAATACCATGAAAGGAATAGACCCCATTCCTAAGTCAAAGTATGATTAAAGTTCATGAAATTAGTACTGTTTCTATCTTTGATGTCAGCCAGAAGTGCTCTTCACAGCACCCGCAATCTGCCCAGTATTGACTCCTCCTGCAATTTGTATGGAGTTACATGTACTGGTAATGCACACTAAAATAACTCTACAATCATATTTAGAAGACCCATTTCTCCTACTACTATTTGAACTCTCTGGGTATTTTTCTTCCACATTGCCCTCGTTTCTGCCTGTAAATCCTGATATTTTATAACTTTGTGTAGCTCTGTACGCAAGACACTGTAGTCACTGGGTGTGGCAATTTCAATGATCAATGCTACTTCTGTCTTCTTTTCATGGACCACTATATCTGGTTTTCTAACATCTATTTTTGAACTGTTGGTAATGGGTGATCCCATGTGATGTAGACGATCATTTTCTATGATGCTTTGTGGGTCGTATTTCCAGTGTTTTTCAGCCACTTCAATACCATAATGTTTGCACAATCTCCAGTGCAGCAGTCTCACATTATTATGCCTTTCAGTATACAGTCCTTCTGCCATTAGTATGTTGCAACCTGCAACGAGGTGTGCAACTGTTTCCAATTCTGTTTTACAAAACCTGCATTTATCTGTTTCTCCCACATGTTCAATGGACTTTATAAACCAACGTGTACATAGCCCATTATCTTGTGCTGCCAATATTAACCTATCATCTCCTGGTTTAAATTTGTCTCTCCTTAACCATTCCTGCAGTCATTCCTGATCAACATGATGTTCTTCCAGAATTTGTCTACACTTGCAGCTATATTCATGCATTTTCCACATTTCTAGCCTTCTCATCTGGTCCTTCACCTTATATTTTTTCATTTATTTATTTATTTACTTTTTTTAGCATATTCAATTGCTGCCTGTTTTTTATCCACTTGTGGTTTGATTTCCATTCCTGCTTGATGCCGATATGCTTCTGCTACCCTAAACAGGGAAGTCATCTTAGATTTATTCTCCTCATGTTTCAAAACTTTCACTACATTTGGGTCTTGTGAGGTCAACAGATATGTGTGGAGTCCCACAATTGCAGATCTGTACATGTAATCAATTTCAAGGAGGACCATACCTCCTTCCGAACGGAGAATATATCATCTTGGTATGCACTGATTTTTATAAATCATTTGGTGAGCATGAAGCATCCTTCTTGTTTTCCTATCTAATCTATCCAACACATTTTGGGTCCAGTCAATCACTCCAAAACTGTAAGTTAGGACAAGAAGAGCAAATTGGTTTATAGCTTGGATTTTGTTCCTAGATGTCAAAGCTGTTTTCAGGATTCATTTAAGTCTTCTAAAGTACTCCTTACTAAGTTTTATTAGCATTTCTTCATGTTTTAATTGATTTTTTTATCAATTCCTAAATATTTATACACTCCCTCTTACTCAAGTTCTTTTATAGCACATTCTTGTCCCAAACCAATGTTTTCTTGGTGCTGCAGTTTTCCTGCTTTAAAGGTTGTTTTTGCACATTTATTAAGACCAAATGACTGAGATGGTGGTGCTGCGGTAGCGTTGTCGCCTCATAGCAAGACGTTGTCCTGTTCGATTCTCAGCTAGAGAGTCTTCTGTGTGGAGGCATATGTGAATGGGGCGTGCCTTCATTGAAGGTTGTGCATCAGGGCTGGTAACCCGGTACGTAAAAATCCACTACCAATCTTTAGCGGACCGGAGTTCCGCTGTGGCGACCCCTAACCGGGAAAAAGCCGAAAGACGCAAACAATCAAGACCAAATGACATTCTTATATCATCTGAAAAAATTTTGACAACTTGTACGTACTTTCAGTTCATCTGCTGAGCTATACAGTTTCAAATCATCAAAAAAGAGAATATGAGAAATCTTTACACTTCGTTGTTTTCTAGGAGCCAAGTTACTGCCATGGCCTAAGCTGCTAATGGGTTAGGGGCAAGACAGAATAGCAGCGGTGACAAAGAGTCACCCTGGAATATCCCCCTTTGAATTTTTATCCCTAGAATAATGATATATCCTTTATCATGGCTTAATTGCAAAGTTGTCTGCCACTGTTTTGTGGTGACTGTAATGTAGCTGATCAGTGTAGGGTGCATCTTGTACATTTTTAAGCACTCTTTTATCCATGAATGTGGGATACTATCAAATACTTTTTTGTAGTCAGTCCATTCCATACTTAAATTTTTTCCCCTTTTCACAGTTCTCCACTATGACTTTAACCGCAAATTATCCTTTGTTCTATATGACTTTCTTTTATCGTCCTTTTGTTCTATTGCCATGATTGAGTTTTCTTCTAAATGACTATAGACTTTGTCTGCATCAATTAAAGTGTAAAGTTTATACGTCATTGGAAAGCAAGTTATTGGTCTATAATTTTTAGGGTAGCTTGCAGGCTCACCCTTAAGTAGGAGCATAGTTTTTCCTGTTATTAGGCAGATTGGTGTCTGTTCATGGTGTGCATATAAACAGTTCTTACTCATGGCTAAATCTTCATGCAAATATGTTAATATTTTTAACCAGAAGTTAGGTACTGCATCTGGGCCTGAGGTTTTCCACTTTGAAATTTTTCTTCACTTTGTTTCAATCTCCCTGGCTGTTACTTCATCCCATTCCATATCCTGTACCTTTAAGCTTCTTATTCTTTCTTTTACTTCTTGTATCCATTTAACATCCTTGTTGTGTTCCAGATACTTCACCAAAAAAGAAGAAACAGATAAATGTTGGAGGTCTTTCAATTCCTTTTACATCGTTTCCCAATTCTCTATAAAACTTTTTTGGGTCATCAATAAATTGCCTATTTTGTACTTTTCCTTTATATTTATGTGTGTATCTTCCAAGTTTTTCCACCCGGACTGAAATTTTTAGCTTATTTGCGGTAGTGCATTATAGATCCTGATATGTTCTAATACTGCACATTGCTTTTAATCACAGCTAAGTATTTTTGTTGATCTGTTCACTCTTCTATACCATCTTTTAACAGTGACACCTTGTCTTATTTGCTTTATAGTTTTCTCTATTCGATACTTCCATGATGGTATTCGATTTCTCCCCTTTCTCTCCCTCACTACCCTGTGTTCTTGTGGTAGAACTTTATCAGTTATTAATTTAGCTGAACTGTAACATATCCTATTTACTTCTGTTATATCATATGGATCTCTATGGACAGTCCTAATTATTGTGTTCATTTGTTATCAAACTTCTGACTTTTTTGGGTTTTATTAACCTTCTGCAGTCTATTTCTTTCATTGATCTTAATATGTCTATCACAATTAAGTCAAGCAACTCTTCTCTTAGCTCGTTTTCTTCTAAACTGAGGGCAATTTTTTTCTTTTCCATTTCCTACGAGCATTCAATAGAAAGTTCTATTGCATCTTCCTGTGGCACATTCTCTTCAATTTCATCCTGTGCAATCCATTACTCTGTCATATGAGAACTCACTGGCCTATCACTCCTCAACATTAACTGTGTCAGAGTTTCCTGTTCCTTCCCTTGCCGTCCAACTTCAAGTGAATGTTTTTACTCATTTCCTGTGGAAGGCTCCAAAATACCTTCATATGGCACCTGACCAATTGTTTCCCCGTTCTACTGGGTTCCCCTTAATTTGGAGTTCCATTACTTTATCTTTTTCTGGTGCTTTCTGAATTAGATTTTCTACACTGAATCCTTCACTTTGGAGGTACTCCCTAACCTCAGTTTCTATTTCTTTAACTCCTCCATTATTGATCTCCTTTTCCTCTTTGTCTTCTTATTGTTTGTATTGTAAAGTTTTCCATGCCCAGATTCCTTTGCCTGTATTTCTCTTCAAATATCTTTGGTGCTGCTCTTTTTGTATTGATTAGTTTTGCTTTCTCCTTTGCATAGATATTACACCATATTAACTCTCTTTTTTCTTTCCCATGCCCATATTTCTTCTTCAGACGTCTCCTGATCTTCCTGTTTCTTCTTCCTTTGGGGACTCGTTCCATTATGGTGTGATGTAACCTGTGTTAGACCTTCTACATCAAATCCTTCACTTCGCAAACCCTCCATAACTTCAACTTCTATTTTTTAACTTGTACTTTACTAATCTGCTTTTATACATTCCCTCTTTGTGATATTATTTTTCTTCTTGTAAATTTACTACATATAGATGCCTTTGCCTGTATTTCTCTTCAAATATCTTTGGGGCTGCCTTTTTTATGTTGATTAATCTGGCTTTTGCCTTTGCAAAAATAATGCACAATATCGGATCTCTCTTTCTTTCCCATGTCCATATTTCTTTTTTAGACTTTTCAAAAATACCTAGGTTTTGTTTATATTTTCACACTTCCTCAGATGCTTCTTTTTTCAAAGTTTCTTGGTCTATATACTGTTTTTCAAAAATCTGTTGTATTAATGACCACAAAATTTTATTTGAGGCTTCTGACAGTTTTTCTTACAGAAGTATTTTTCTTTCTTCTAATTTATCTCTTAATCTTTTTGTATATTTTGCGTCTGGAAATTCTGGGCTTTTTGCATAACAGTAACAATACACAATTTCTTTCTTATCCTCAATAGCCCACTCTGTCGTCTTTATGGCTGTTCTCTGGCCTATCAGTTTTGGTGATTTTTTGTGGACTGCTACATCCTTCTACAACAGAGGGGGGGGTCCATCCTCCCCCTGGGCCTGGCCTAACCCCATTGTAGGAATGCTTCCATATTTTGAGGATTCTACATTGTCATTTTTTTCCAGTCCTGGTGGACTTTTTGGTGGAGTGTTGAGCAGAAGCTGCTGTTAAAAACAGAATGGTTGGTAAAGCACATGGAATACTGCATGATGGAAGTGGGGGTCAATAGGAGGAGGGGACTGGGAGAGAGACTGGATAGGCAATTCATGGGGAAACAATACGAGAGAGTCTAGAGGATTTTGAATTTTTGCTTTGAAGTGTTTATGTGGATATTTTTTATATCCCAGGTACACTCCACAGAAATTTTCCTCAGGTAGATGGCATATGTTACAGGTGTGATGGGGAGGAAGGAGGTAATTGAGAATGTGTTTTCTGGAAGTGTGGCGGGTTGGCAGACTTTGGGGATTCCCTGAAAACTACTCTATTAGAGATGCTGGGTGAGCAAATTGGTGTAACTAAGGACATGATTTTTCTGAGCTGTGTTGCAGAATCGGAGTTGTCTAGACATAGTGGGACCTTGCTGAGTTTAACCATTGTGGCTGCAAAGAAGGCAGTTGCTAGAGAACGGAAATCTAAGTTTGAGACAACTATACTGGAAATGCTGAATATGGTAACAGAGATGGGACAGCTGGGGGGTGGGAACAGGTTGCATGGGAAGGGGTAGGAATTGTGAGAACAATGCATGCAAGGGAGGAGGGAGGTTTAAGAGAAGGCAGGACTTGACTGAGCTATGTGGTGTTTGACTATGACTGGGAAGATTGTGGGTGATGTATAATGTTTACAGCTAGGATTATGTCAATATGGTTTGTAATATAAAATGCTTGCAGCTGGGATTGTGTCAGCATGTTTTTTGATTTAATTAAAAGTCTGATTACCTATGTTATAAGTGCTAATTTAATAAAGTTGTTTCTTGTTTAAAAAAAGATGAAACAAAGGCTATAGCTGTAAAATATGTACCCAGACACAAGTTAATTCAAAAATACCCAAATTTATGGGGACACAATAAAATTAAGTATTTAGGAATATGGACTAAACAGGATTCTGTTATGGCAGCTAAGGATATGTGGCAAGATACTAAGCAAAAGCTAATACAAAAACTGAGAAACTGGAAGGTCTTGTTTTTGGATAAGGATAGCAAGGTACAAGCAGTGAAAATGTTTTTAGTCCCTTTAGTTTTACATTCAGGACAGACATTGTTTAATCAAATCAGAGAGGTTTTGGACAGCAATTAATAAAGAATTTAAGGGTTTTATCTGGGAGGGGAAAAGGGAAAGAGTCAATTGAGATAAGCTGATCCTTCCAATAGAACAAGGTGGTCTGGGATTACCTGATTTAAAGTGATATTTTACAAATACATAGTTAAGGTCATAATACATAACACAAGCAAAAAGTTATCATTCAAAGTGGAAATGAATAATGATGAAGCAGGGGGGAAATTCAAGAAATAAGTAGAGTGTGGTATTTTGGATGCAGATCCTTAAGTACAACAACAATAGCCATGCAGAACATCATATTCACAAAATAGCAGAAAGTATTCTAAGAACTAAGCCAACACAAGAATGGAGAAGGCAGATTTTCTGATAGGGATAACTGCAATTAGGGATAGAGAATAGGCAAGAGGGGCTGGAATTTACTGAGGAAAACTGGCAAAGGAACCAAGGTGTTGGGGGTACATAACTAGAAACAGAAAGGTAACAGAATAGGAACAGGCCAAGAAGACATCTGGACAGCAGGCTAGAGATTGCCTATACTCTGATATCAGTCCCTAATAGGGAAAGCAAAAAGAAACAGACAGGAATTCTGAGTGAAAGATCTGCTTTGGTAGTGTTTTTAACTGAATCTGGAAAAGAAGCAGCTGTTAAAAGGGGATAATTAGTAGGGCATATAAAATACTGCAGAACATCTATAGGAATCAATCAGAAGAGGTTAGAAAAGACTGGGAAGAGAGAATGAATAAGCAATTCACAAGGAAACAATGGGAGGACATACATAAGGCTTACAAATATGCAACAAATTCTAGAAGATTTAGGATTTTTGCTTGGAAGTGTTTGCATGGGTATTTTTATACCCCAAGCAGACTCAAAGAATTGTTCCTTAGGTAGATGGTGAATACTGGCCCTGTGATGGGGAAGAAAGGGCTAACTTGGAACATATGTTTTGAGAGTGTAATTAGCTGGCAAACTTTAAAAATTCCCTACAGAATACTTTGTCACTAGTTAGGTAAGCAAAAGGGTGTAACTAAGGAATTATTTTTTGAGCTGGGATAAAGGATCTAATTGCCTAGACATACTAATGCCTTAAGTTTCATTCTTGTGGCTGCCAAAAAAAGCAATTACAAGGAAATGGAAATCAAAGTCTAAACCAACTGTATTTGAAGTACTGAATACGGTTAACAGAGAAAAACTGTAAGTGGGATCTTTAGCAAAAGGATAGGAGTAAATTACATAGAAAAAATGGAAATTGTGGGAATAATACATGCAGAAAAATGTTTTGGAGAAGTAAGACTTAAGGAAAGGCAGGAACTGATCAATTTATGTAATCTTGGATTGATGATAATTATACAAAAAAATATATGTGATGTGTAAAGTCTGCATCTGGGAAAGTGTTAATATGGTTTGTTTTCTTTTATATAAATGCAAGTTTACTATGCCTTAAGTGATAATTCAGTAAAGGTGTTAACAAAAGAAGGTGGGTGGGATTTAATGGAAGATTTCAACTCACTTATCCTGGGGTGAGAAAAAAGGTCTGGCCCATTGCAATGCCAGCAGCTACTGGATAAGATGTGCACAAGCAAAGGATGTGCCATGAACAGGCATGTAGCTCTGCCAAGCAGTGTTTTTATGGCAGTCTTCAAGAGGCTTAAGAAAAACATGCTTGCCCACAAAGGCATAGCAGGCTCTCACATAACCGGAGTGTTCATATCAGATGCTGGGGGAGAGGTTAGGAATATAACAGCACAAAATAAAAATCTGACAGCTTTTTGGATGATGGCTTTCGACATTCTGCTCTCACTCCATATAAGGAGTGAATGAGTGTGTCACAGGATGACTGATGGTTGGCAGGAAGTGGGGAAAAATAAAAGACCTCTCTGTGTAGATATGCAGCAGTAGCTGATTCAACAAAGCCAGCATCTGTCAATTTTTCCAGAAAAAAAGTGCAAGTCTGAAAGGAGGTACTTGATGTCATAGCTAAGGTCTCGGTAAGAAAGAACCCCTAACACTGTGGTACAGGTCAAGAACTGAATCTGGAGCAAGTAACTTCAGTTTGATTAGCAGTCTGGGAGCTGTTGGAACCAGAAAAGGAGGCTGGAAGTGAGCGGTTGCCATCTGGATGGAGGAAGCCAGCTCTGGCCTGCTATTTGGGTGACACCAAGTACAAGACTGGATGTTGCAAGTCTAACACCACATGGTACCATGGTGCAGCTGCACAAGCCAGTGGGTGTTAATGTGCAGAGGCATGCTACCATTCAGATGCAGCATGCAGCTGAGCTTTGTGAACCACAAATGGAGAGTGGATGCTCCACTCAGGAGAGACAGACTGCTCCACAGGAACAGCAGACTCTCATCACTGGAAAAACAAATAAGCAGAGAAGTCTTACCATGCAGGAACAAATGGGCAGTAGGACTCTCGCCTAGTTTGGGAACATCCAGCTCTCATCCTCTCTACTAAATGGATGGTCCAACTAAGCACAAACAGATGAGCCAAAGGATGAGGTACTACAGAGAAGCAAAAACAACACTGCAGGAAAGCTGTGCAAACCTTCAACAAAGTTATGGAAACAATATCTTGCCCTTTATGAAAGCCACTGACAGTAGACAAATGAACTTTATTTCAGAAGCAATTTAACCAATATCAAAAATATCTGCTAGACAGTTAAGCAATGCTGAAATATGAACAGAAATGGAGCCTACACTTTTGGAGGTAACCTACACTGAGAAATGTGCTCTTTTGTCCCCAAGGCCCTAACTGAGACCTGATTTGGGCAGGGGAGGATGGCAGTAAGTGGTTTGTACCAACTTGTCCATCATGGGGGAAAGGAACGGTGATCCCCAGTTAGCCAATTGCTCCAGTGCAAGCAGAGGCTTGCATGACACCAATGGCCATAGACCAGGAATCATGTGATTAGCAATCCCAATTTGATGACGTTGGTGCTCATAGGTTTGTGTGTACATGAGTGCACACGTCAGGGGAAGGGAACAGGAGGCTTCCACAGTGAGGCAAGTGCTCATGTCAGCCACCAAAGGTGGAGCTTGGGTCATACTAAAATGCCAAAATTGCCTGTGCCCAGCATGATGTGGGATGCCATAGTTCTCAACTGCTATGATTACACAAAGTATGAGTTTGGCCTTCAAATTTACCATTGCTCCTCCCAGACTATTGATGTTCCTCATAAAGTCAGACCTATTTATGGGGACATATAATAAAAAAATAAAGTCTGTACAAAGATTCCTTGTCAATACCTATATAGGCAGCAGCATAGAAAGACACTCTATTGTGAAACATAGCAGTGTGCTCCTCTTTCTGATCCTCTGCTATGGTGTTTAATGCACACAGGTTGAGAGGTATAAAGATGGACAGTTGTATAGTTTCCACCCTTTGGAACAAATATGCTGTCATGTAGGCTTTTCCCCAGCCAAAAACCTTAAAAATGCAGCAGACAACATGTCATAAAAGCTAGGGAGACTTTTCTACAGAATGTTTTCTGAAATTTAATCCAAATCCAACATGATGTGCAGTAAGGAAGCTGAATAGCACAGAAATGTCAAAAAAGGTGAAAGAAACAACCAAATCACTTTCTTAAAATGTTATTGTGTAGTGACCATTTTGTAGGAAAGAAATACATTCTGTGAAAAGGAAACATGTTTAGGTCTTAGTTGTCCTTTAAATGAATTATAAGCTTGTTGATATTCCGTAACTAAAGTTTTGTTCACTACTGCCCTGTGCTCACTACAGTCCTCCAATACACTGAAATTCTTTAATGCAAACAAACAGCCTCTCTTCAGCTTACATCTGTCTGTGACTCAAATACAATATAGCACTAAGCTTGAGCCAAGGCATCTATTTTTCAGAGCAGTTTGTTGCCATTTTTTCAAAGACACAGCATGAACACTATACATGGATGATGAAGGTAATATGTTCTAGTGCTATGACTCCTGGTATGGATATTTTTAAAACAAATGCCAGAAATCTGTCCTTCCTAATATTTTCAGCCACCTTAACACAGGAACATATTTTCAAGCTGTAAGCCATTTTTGGAGTATTTCAGCAAAAAAAATGTTGAAAAATCATGATGATTTCTGGCCTTTTTCAGACAGTTAAACTACAATGGCTCTTGAAATCTGGAAAAGTAACACAGTACAATACAATATACACTTCACTGGTATAGCTATGGCGAGGCCCATTCCGACTCCTTAAACTGATAAGGACTATTACAGATCTCAGCCTCCATACAAGTTTTGTACCAATCTCTCAGCCTCCATACAACTTTTGCGCCAAGTGAATGGAAAACAGCTACAGTCATTCCCCCTGCATAAAGGAGGACCTTCCACATACTCGGACAATTACAGGACCATAAGTCTGATCACCCTCATATGCAAAGCCACGGACAGACTTATCATGAAATTAATCAATCAAGCCATGATAAACCTTCAAACACTGGAACCTTCTCAGTTTGGATTTGTCAAAGGCAGGTTATGCTACTCAACTTGCTAGATTTTTTTGAAAAGGTCACAAAGCAATGGATGAAGGCAAAATGGTACATACCTCCACCTGGCCAAAGCTTTTGACACAATTCCTCACTCAGGCATAGCAGAAAAGCTGAATAAACTGGGAACAAATCCCTATGTTGCCCACTGAATTGATTACTGGCTCACAGACAGGATGCAGATAATCAAAACAGGGGATGTTACCTCCGCAAAGAGATGAGCTACAAGTGGAGTTCTCCAGGGTTCTGTGCTGGGACCACTCCTGTTTGACATCTAATTTTCTAACGTAAAAGCTAATACCAAAGGGCTCCAGCTGACTATGTTTGCAGATGACTGCAAGATGGGAGCAGTCATTAAATTCTCAAATGATTTGGCCATCCTGCAGGAAGGTTTGTCTCAAATACATAACTGGTGTCAAAAATCGTGGTCTGAAGCTAAATACCAAAAAATGTATTACTGTATCCTTTAAGAAGTCATCTACCCCCGGAAAAGTATAGTTGTGTACACTTAACCATAAATGTAGATGTTAGAGTGTATTCACTGTTGCAGTCATTACATTTGGGTAATCTGCTGGCAGGTTGCCCTCAGTCGGTCTGATTAACAAATTCTTGGGTCTTGCGTCGGTTGCTGTCCCTTCTTCCATGACGTTGGGTCGTCAGGGGTATAAAACATGCAGTCGACGCCATTACATCAGTTTTTCTTGCCCCAGATGTCAGGTGCCCCCCCCAAATGGGGAGATATATATATATATATATATATATTACACATACCTATATATATATATGTGTGTGTATGTATGTATATAATCTAAAACACAGAAAATATACCTCCCAACAAAAGCAAATATACCAAAAAGGCTTTTAAGCATAATAAAAGAAAGGAGAGGTATAGCAAGAGAAAAACAGGGGGCTGGAGGGTAGGTAACCAGGACCGCAACAGTGAATACACTCGAACATCTACATTTATGGCTAAGTGTACACAACTGTTCTATGTTCTTCGTGTTTCACTGTTGCAGTCATTACATTTGGGTAGAATCCCAAAGCTATGGTTTGGAGGATGGATTTATACAGCATTAGGAGCAGCTATAAGGCCCTGCAGGACAGCAGTGGCAAAGCCACCTCTGGATTTAGAGGAGAGAGGTAAATGGTAATGTTTGGTGAACGTATGAACTGAACTCCAGGTAGCAGCTTCTAGAATGTCTCTGGTAGAAACCCCTCTGAGAAAGGTTGCAGAAGTAGATGCAGTCCTGGTGGAATGAGATCTGATCCCCTTGGGGACTGGTTTACCATGGTGCATATAGTAGAAAAGAATACAATGGCTTACCCATTTTGAAAGAGTCTGCTTTGAAACAGCCTTTCCCTCTGCCCCTGCAGCAAATGCCACCAGCAATTGATTGGATTTTCTTAGAGATTTTGTCCTGTTTAAGTAGAATCTTAGTTGTCTGTACATCCGATGTATGCAGAATCCGCTCACCCTTGTTCTGTGGATTTGGGAAGAAAGTTGGCAGATGAATGGTCTGATTAAGGGCCACCCTTTAGGCATAAAGGATGAATTGGTCCTGAGGGCCACCCTGTCCGGGTAAAAAATAATGAAAGGCTCCACTGCCATAAGAGCCTGTAATTCTGAAATCCTTCTAGCTGAAGTGACTGCTAAAAGAAAAGCTGTTTTTCTAGAGAGAAATTTTATGTCCGCAGTAGCAGCTGGCTCTAAAGAAGATAAAGTGAGTTTTTCCAAAATAAAATTGAGGTCCCATGCAGGAGTAGGTGCTCTCCTGTGAGGTCTTAAATTTTTGGCCCCTCTGAGGTACTGCTTTAGCAGAGGATGAGAAAAGAGGAGAGGCTCTGTGTTGTAATGAGCTGAAATGGCAGAGGCATGGATTGTTATGGAAGAAAAGGATAAGCCCTTGTGAAGCATCCCAGTTAAGTATTGCAGAATCTGAGAAATATTGGGTATTGCTGTGCTTATTCCTTGAGCCTGGTTCCAGGCACAGAATCTTTTCCATTTGTCAGCATAAGATTTCTAGTACTAGGCCTTCTAGCCTCCAAAAT
Organism: Protopterus annectens; assembly: GCF_019279795.1. NCBI lineage: Eukaryota > Metazoa > Chordata > Ceratodontiformes > Protopteridae > Protopterus > Protopterus annectens. The sequence continues at coordinate 848,880,251 of NC_056741.1, read as the reverse complement.
GACATCCATCACAGGTTTGCTGAGAGATGTAACTGGTGAAATTAGTTGATTAGCCATGCTGCAAGATTCAAAGTTTGGAGCTGAGTGTGCAGAATTTGATAGTTCTTCTGAGACAGTAGGTAAGGTGTCTGAGGCGGGTACCACAGAGGAAGGTGCGACATATTACGCATGAGCGGGTACCAGTGCTGGCGAGGCCAGTTTGGAGCAATCAGAATCATTTTTGGTTTTTCCTGTCTGACTTTTAGTAAGACCTTGGAGAGCAGAGGCAGAGGAGAAAAGGCATAGACTGACAGGTTTTTCCAGCTGAAGGATAGAGCATCCACTTTCCAAGCTTTTTTGTGATGAATTATTGTGCAGAATTTGTCCAACTGATAGCTTTGGGGTGAGGCAAAACGATCTATGTCTGGGCTCCCCCATTTGTGTGTCAACATGCTGAAGATTTGTGGATCCAGTTTCCATTTGTGTGGGTCCATAAGATTTCTGCTTAGTTTGTCTGCCAGAGTATTTTGCTTTCCTGGCAGGAATTGAGCCTGTAGATGTATTTGATAAGTCAGGGCCGTGTTCCACAATGTCATGGCTAGTCTGCAAAGGGGGTAGGAATGTGTACCCCCCTGCTTGTCTATGTACCACATGACTGTGGTGTTGTCTTTCTTTATCAGCAGTTGTCCTGGATGAAGATATTCCTTGAAGGCTGTCAGAGCATTCTGTACAGCTAGCATCTCTTTCTGATTGATATGTAGGTGCATCTGATTTGGGCTCCACTGGCCCTGAATGCATCTCCCTGCCAGATGCGCCCCCCCAAGCATAGTCTGATGCGTCTGTAGTCAGGGGTTGGGCGGCAGGGGGTGGAATGAATGACAGTTCCTTGTTTTGGTGGCAGGCCTCAGCCCACCATAGGAACTCTAGTTGCAGGCAAGGAATGATAGGAATCATTGTTTCCAGGCTGTGACAATGTTGACTCCATAAGCTTTTTAGGTACCACTGAAGTTTCCTCATATGCAGTCCTGCACATGGAATTAGAAGAATGAAGGAGGCCATGAACCCCAAGGCCTGCAGAATTTGTCTTGCTGATAGCTGGGTTTTTGTGACCACCTGTTTGAAGTACGTCATCAATTGAATTTGTTTTTCTGGAGTAAGGTAAGTCATCTGGGCAGTTGTATTCAAGCTTGCACCCAGGAATGTAATTATTTGAGAGGGTATCAGTTGTGATTTCTTTTCGTTTATGGTGTACCCTAGACAAGCTAGAAGGCTTTTTACAAACGCCAGATGTTTCAGAAGAGTGTCCTTGTTTTCTGCCTGAATTAGACAATCATCCAGGTACGGATAAATTTGAATATTTCTTTGCCTGCAAAAAGCAATTACTGGTGCCAGGCACTTTGTGAAGCCCTAGGCGCAGTAGATAAGCCAAAGGTCAGTGCAGAGAACTGGTAATGCAAATAGCCTGCTTTGAAGCGGAGGTATCTTCTGCAAGATTCCCTGATTGGGATATGCAGGTATGCCTCTTAAGTCTAGAGTTACCAACCAGGCATCCTTGCCTAGCATAGGGAGTAACTGTCGAAGAGTCAGCATCTTGAATTTTGGAATGTCCAGAAATGTATTTAGAATGGATAAGTCCAGAATTGGACGCGATGTTTTGTCTTGTCTGGGTACCAGGAAAAGCCTTGAATAAAAAACATGTCCCTTTTCTTTTTCTGGTACTGGTTGAATAGCCACCATATTCATGAGGGACATAACTTGTTTCTGGGCCTCTGCCCACTGATTTGGAGGCAGATCTGGCCATCCGTTTGGGATTGGCAACGTGTGGAAATGAAATCTGTATCCCTGGGATACTATATTTAAAACCCATTTGTCCTGGGTAATCAGTTGCCAGTTTTGTGCATGAACCGCCAGTTTTTCCCCCCAAAGGGGCGGCCAAAAGATAAGTGCTTGGTGATTACAGTGGAAAGTCATTGAGGCTGTTTACCATAGGAAGGTGCCTTGTTACTTCCAGATTTGGAGGTGGAGGCAACCCATTGCTTTGTTCTAAATGTCCCTTGCGACTGAAACCTGGAACATTTGGAATGCCTGGGTTAGACCGGAGCGGCTCTAGTGGGTACTGGAAAGGACCAGTTCTTATTAGGCCAGTGCCTGCTAAACCTGGGTGGCTGCACTTGTAGAAAATCTTTCACAGTTTGCATAGATTTAGCTTTATCTTCCATCTTTTTCAAAACTTCTTTAGCCTTATTGCCAAATAGTCTGTCCTGTTGTAAAGAAGCATCCAACAATTTTGCTTTAACATGGTCAGGCAGACTTTGCTCCTTGAGCCAAGCATGCCTTCTTATCACAGATCCAGTTACAGCAGCCATGCAAGAGGCCTCCAAGGAATCAAAACCACATTGCAAAGTATGTTTTCCAGCTTGTTCAGCTGAATGCAATAAGTCCTGCAATTCTTTATTTTCCACACAGTCAGAAATCAACATAATTTTCTGTTTAAGTAAACCCATGACATGCTGTTGGTATTTAAGCATATGAAATTGACGTTTAAAGCCCTGATTGCCAAGGTTGCAGACGTGTAAACCTTCTTACCCCATCTATCCAGCACCCTGGAATCTCTATCAGAAGGGATAGGATTTTTAGCAGAAGAGGCCTTAACACCCTTGGGACCTTGAGAAATGGTTTCAGGGTCAGCAGTAGGGTTTTTAAAAAGGAATTTGTGGGAGTCAGGAACCCTGTAGTATGTGTCTGGCTTACTAGGAGCCGGAGGCAGGGAATCAGGAGTCATACTGGATTCTAAGAAAACATCATCAACAATGTCTAGAACAGGAGGTATAGCCAAAGGCCTATGCTGAGGAAGAAGAAGAAAATCCCTAAGTCTCTTTTTAGATTCTGAGAAATCCTGACTCTCCCAGTGAAAGTGTTCCCTTAAGGTATGCAAAGTTTCTCCAAAAGAAAAATCCTCAGGAGGAGAAGCAGAAGGGAAGGAGTCTTCTGCATCAAAGTCCTCGTAAGTGGGTATAGATAATTCCTGATCAGAAGAGGAAACAGAAGAAATAGAAACCTGATCTGAAGATTCAAAGTCAGTGCCTTGCCTAGGCCTCTTAGCAGGAGGGGGATGGGTACCCCTGATCAAGGTAATTAAATCCTCAGCCATTTTGATCATTTGTTTTTTTAGGCATTGGGCCTGTACATGTGGCCCATGTATCAGTTTTTTAGACATAGAAGTAGTTTTGGCCTTAATTTGGAAGATGGCACCGGTTTAATATACAAATCTTTAGGCCTGAAAACACCCTCAGAAGCTGGTGCCTGCTCAGCGGCTCCTGACCCATCTAAGGTAGAGACATCCGCGGGTTCAATACTTTAAAGTATCTCGCGGCATACTGGACTCTGAATGGGTCTCAGTAGAGGCCTGTGAATCAAAAGAAACTGGTATCAGGGGCTGCGAAAGTGCCTCACTGAGTAACGGCGAACCGGCGACTGGCTTAGGAGAAGCTTCGTCGTCGGTTTTGGACCTCGACGGTCTGTCTCTGTCTTTTTCTTTGTGTTTTTTAGGTATTCCGGTAGTCTGATTGCTAACCGATGACATTTCTGGATAGTTAAATCTTGAGCCAAAATATTTAGAAGCAAAAATATACTGACATTTAATAGTGCGTTGATTAAATTTAGCACAAAACCAACAGCAAGGCACATTGTGGTCAGGGCCTAGGCAAGGAATGCAGTACAAATGAAAATCCTTATGAGGTATTTGCTTCCCACAAGTAATACAATTATTAACTTTTACTGACATCTTTAAGGAGCAAAAAAAAGTTTCCCCAATGGGGTACTTCGCTTTTAGATGAAGACTTCGGTTCTGAAACTCGAAAACGAAAATTTCAGGAGTCGGCCAACCGGCACTTGCAAACTGCTTCTGCTTCGGGCACAGCGCGGCAAGAAAGACTGATGTAATGGCGTAGGCTGCATGTTTTATACCCCTGACGACCTGACGTCATGGTAGAAGGGACAGCAACCGACGCAGGACCCAAGACTTTGTTAATCAGGCCGATGGAGGGCAACCTGCCAGCAGATCACCCAAATGTAATGACTGCAACAGTGAAACACGAAGAACACCTATCACACTGACAATACACACTTAACTGCTGACCCAGTAATTTGAAATTTGAGAACTTATGCGGACAATGACCAAACTTTTGACCAACATGTCTCTACAGTTGTAAGGAAATCTTTCTATACTGCACAGCTTACAAAAAAAAAGGATTGTGTCTAGATCTAGGGATGTCACTGGCCTAATGAAGATCAGTAAAAGGAGACAATCATAGAATATAATGCCCCCTTTGGCATGGCGACAAATGCAACAACTGGAACACCCACAGAGGCAGCTTACTAAAATGATACAAGGCCTAAAACATTTGGTCTAGAGATCTAAACCTCTTCTGCAACGTCAACAGAATGGTTTGGAGGGACAGGTATATCTCGCAGAGGATACTGCTGCTGTGGAACAGATTCCCAATCCACAAAAAACAAGTTTATCCCTATCCATTTTCAAACACAACTTAGATCTACGGATGGTAATCAAAAAATTTACTCCAGGAATAGTCCATATACTACTAATGGACAGAAGAAGTTCTTAAATGCTATATCCCATGCATGGGTGCCCTCAAATTATCTATGGTATGACCCCAGTTATTCTCATTAGGGTAATGTATAAATGTCAACCATGAGATTTTTAAGGCCAATCTATAACCAAATGAGATAGGTATTTCGAGCACAAAAGGGAAATTGGCTAGGTGACTTCCAAGATGGCTGCACATTGAGTAACAGCTTAATTTCAGCTCTTCCAGTGCAAAAACAAAAACAAAGAAGACACAGCCAGTAAACTGGTATTTTTCAGTAAATTACAATAACTGGTTTGTAATGGATGTAAAAAAAAAATCAGAGTACCTGAAAGAAAATAAATCACAAAAGGTGAGGAAAAAACATTCACTGAGAAAAATTCTACAGCTGTTCAGCAAAAAGCGGTGCAAGCTGCAGTTTGGTGCAAGACATGACTTCCAGTAACCTAGAGGAAAAAATAAGTCAAATGTACTCAGAGCTGATTAGAACAAATGAAACAATGAAGTAGTATATCAACTCAAACAACAAAAGGCTGGAAAAAAATGGAAGAATATTTAAACAGATATTCAGATGAGGTGATAAAACTGCAAAACTCAGAGGTCAAAATGAAGAAAAGGCTGGCTGAATATGAGACTACTCAAGAAGAGACGTTTTAAAAAACAGAATTTGAGGGCAGACCATGTAAGGAAAACCTGAGATTTTCTGCTGTACCACAGAAGTGAGAAGGAACAGACTGTATTAACTTTATCAAAGCATAAATAAGCAACTGGACTGGTATTCCACAGCAGGACCTGTTAATTGAAAGGGCACATCGTGTGCATGCTCCAAACCTGGCCATGAGAAAGCAACCTAGACCTTTATTAGTAAAGATGCACTCTTACCAGCAGAAGGAGTTTATTCAGATAAAACTGTGGCAGAAGGACAAAGTATTAAAAGTGGCAGACCGTACAGTGTGCAAAACGATTACTCACTGCACACCAAGCAGATGTGGAGTAATATATTCCACTAATCAGAGAATGTCAAGAAGTAGGCGTGAGGTTCAAGCTCTTGTACCCAGCTATTTTCAAAACATTCTTTCCTGGGACGATCTTTTTTTTTTTTTTTTATGCAGAGCATCAAAGTCCGTCCAACAAAAAGTGAGCTACAAAACAAAAGGAGATTCTGCTTCTTCTTCTTGTAATAAAGACCACAGAGTGACTGTGCCAGTGAAACATTTTCTAATGTTTCAATGGAAAATATTTGAGAGACAGAAAAAGCACAAGAGTTGACTAAAAGAACTGGGAATATACTGGAAGTGAAGCATAAGAGCAGAAGCCAAGGTAGCTCCAATTGCAGAAAAGATCAAAGAGAACAGATTACAGTGGTTTGGACACATGCAGAAAAGCTGAAGACAATCTGGTGAGGAAGATTTGGGACAGACAGGAAGAAGGTAAGAGGAAGCGAGGACATCCAGCAAAGAGGTGGATGGATTGTGTGAAAGAAGTTCTGCAACAGTCAGGCATGAGTGTTGAAGAAGGCAGGAGTGTGACACTGAATAGAGAGAGTTGGCAACAGTTAACACAATACCCCGATCCCATGTAAAAAAAATGGGAAAAGGAAGGCTGATAATGATGAAGCAGAGACTAGATTTAGGAGCTGGAGCTCAACAAGAATAAAACCAGCAACTCAGAAACTGACAAATAAATGTGGGATTACAAAGCATTAATTATATTTGTGAAACTTGACAGAACAATACCTGAAAATATTAGACTTTTGACTTTGTTAAACTTGTAGGGGACTCTAAAGCATAAGCCCTACTTCATGCCATCAATGTTTGGAAGAACATTAGGAGAGGGGAAGATTAAATAAGAGCAAACTGTAAGTACAATGACATTTTGTTCTTAACAGCAGCATTTTTATAATACACAATAAAACCTACAGGTTATAAAGTAAAGTTTTCCCAGTTACTGAATAAACCAACAACCTCCAAAGAATACCAATGACAGGCTGAAATCTCAAAATACTTTAGCATATTAAAATTTTATTCAACACTTTCATCTAAAACAATAGACTTCCTCGGAAAAATACTAGCACATTTACAAATTCCATTAAATACTCATTTATAAAACAATTAACCAATGAAACTCTCCATTTAATTAATGACCACAAGAAACTTTAAAGTACACCCAACGTTTAAAAATGTTTGTTTAAAAACAACGTATAGAACACCATATGAAAAAATATACCCCACATATAATAATTTAATCACGAATGGCAAGTCTCCAATCTTTCAAAAAGCATTTTATATTAATGGTCTCATTAAGACCTGGTGGTTTGTCCACATTTAGTCTTACTTGCCATTCTGTCTCTTTCTTCTCTATTGTATTTTTATAATCACCCAACATTTTGTCAAAACTAACACTTTGTAAGACTGAAAATAAAACTTCTTATACTTGTTACAACTAACACTATGATTGTACAAAGCATTCCTATTGTCCTTCTTTTTGATATCATAAGTATGTTTTCTGATTCTCTTGCCCAAACTTCGACTAGTCATACCAATATAAAAGGCTGGGCATCCTGAACAAATTGTTATATAAACTAAGCCCTTGGACTCGCAATTAAATCTACCAGGTACTTTTATAGTATAATTTAGATGTTGCGAATAAATAAAAACCCTTTGTTAACAAATCGAACATTCGTTACATTTAAACATTCCTAACCTTTTCTCTGTGTGAGTTGAAGACAACTCAGTATTGTCATGTTCTAAAAGCTTGAGTATTTTCTTTTTTTATACAAAAAAAGGTTTACTGCCAAATAATCTAACCAAATCACTGCTCCCCTCTATAATCTTCCAATTATCTATAATAATATTTTGAAAGACCCTATCATCTATAGTCATACTAATACTACACCTTGGCATATTATCTATTAGTTGTTTAACAGAGGTTTGGTCGACTGCATTCTTACTAATCTTACAACCATATTTTAAAATAGGGGGAATTCACTATTTCTTTTTGTAGTAATTTATTGAGCAACTTCATCCAATACCTTGGGGTTGTATCTCCTTTCTACAAACAATGCTTCAATAAACTTTACTACTTCTGCAAATTCCTCATCCAAGCTAATCACCCTAGAAGCCCTTATAAATTGGTCTCTAGGAATATTATTTCTGATAAACATTGGATGATTACTAAAACTGTGCATTTAGCAGTTTGAAAAAGTTTTATGATGAATGTTACTAATGAATTCCTGTTTCACAACATCCTATTCCAACTGAATGTCCAAATAATTCACTGTTGTTCCATGATCCCCTAAAGTAAGTTTCAAAATGTGGAACTTGCATTTAATTTCCTTATAAATACAACTAGATCTTTAATATCCTCTGTAAACATAAAAAAAAAATCATCAACAAATCTTTTGCACAAAACTGTACCTAGACAGTGGATAACCCCGGGTACCAGTTCCTTCTCCCACCATCCCAAAATTAAATTTGTAAAAGCAGGTGCTACCCTCAAACCTATGGCCACTCCTCTTTTTTGCTTATAATACTTGGTGTTAAATTAAAAAAGTTGTTTTTCAAGAACATGTCTAACAAAAAACAATATAAATACACATTATTGTTCTCAAAACTAGTGTATTAATTTAGAAAAAAACTTGTGTTCTATCTCTTCATCTTGAGGTATAGAGATGAATAGTGGATGTCACATCTACTGTGACAAAATATCTCCTTTCACCATAACTGTAACCACATTGTTGAAATAATCTTAATTGATATAACAAATCCCAGGAGTACCTAATATATGATTTTAGTGTTAGTACTAAAAAATTGAAAATTGACTCCAATCACAACAAAATGACTTCCTTGCTGCTGTTTGGAGCAGATACGATTGGTCTAAAAGGGGGGGGGTGGTAGCATTTTTATAAATTTTAGGTATACCAAACAATGTAGCTACTTTAGGATACTCACTATACAAAAATGTATACAATTCGTAATCTATGTCACCATTCATAAAACATTCATACAAACAAGTGTGTATATAATGAAAACTCCTTTGTATTTCACATACATTGACTTCCATGTACTCATCTCATTACTTAACATTTCTTCCATGCCTTTGTTGTAACTATCTACATTCATTATAACCAGCCCTCCCCCTTTATCCACCTTCATAAACCTTAACTGTTTGTCATTAATCAATTCATACAAAGCATTTTTTTCATGTACATTCAAACTGTAAAATGCTCTTCGATTCTTATTACTCAGAATGTCTAATTTCTTTTTCACATGACATTTTGAAGGTTTTTAACATGTGGTGAAGTGCAGGATTGAAAACCAATTGTCACACAGAATATATTTCAAATTTAATTTTTTAGTCTAGAATTTTAAGTCCAGGACTGTTTTAGCACAGTTAGCTCTGTATCTAGGTATAAAATCTAAACCTAGGTGTAACACTGGAACGTCCACAGAGGTTCCTCACTAAAAGTAATATGTCCCATGCAGACTGCCTCAAGGCCCTATCCCTGTAGTGTCTCCTACAGGCTTTTGAGGGGAGATCTATGCCTGGCATACAGGGCATTGTCAGAACCCACTCTGATGAACCTCCTGCATATCCACAAAACAAACAGTACCAGAATTACCCCTTAAGCCTTCCCTGTGATATAAATAGGACCGCTGGAGAGAGAGGTATGAATCCCAGAGACTAACCCGTCTATAGAACAGACTCCCCATCCATGTGAAGTAGAGTTCCTCCCTAACCCAATTCAAGTGCAACTTGGGCAAATGGATGGGAAATTGGAAATTCATCCCTGGTTTGGCAACTATGTCTCTGATGCAAACAGGTAACCTGTAACTGGTTCATCTCCCAGGCCCATGCTCACACTTATCAAGGGTATCAGAACTTGTCAGAGATTTGGGATGCATGGCTAGGCTTAAAAAGGCCCTTGTGGTCATTAGCCTAGTAAACACCTACGAACTTTAATTTGATTTTCAGACAACTGTCTATTGGGTAAATTGTATATTTAGTCTCAAAACTCATGGCTTGTTTCAGAGTTTCCTCACTCTGCTTCATGCTCTCGTCTGCCTAGACATCCCTCTCTCCAGACGAAAATTTACATTAATTTCTCCTTCATGAAAACTATTAGCTGCTTTACTGTCAATGTCCCTTGAGGAATATGAAGGAAAATGAAATGAGTTACCCAAAGAAGCACTAACTCCTGCAGCTCCCGTCTCGATGGAATCCAGTTGATTAGCTGCAAGCCCCACAGAGATGAAGTCATTGTTGCTTTTTCCGGTCTCAGTTCTTAAAGAGCTACTCTCAAAATATTTGGATTTAGATTTATTTGAAGAATTATTGTGGATTTGGAAAACAACACTCTTGTTCACTTCAGCTGGAGATATATATGCAACTTTAGCATCATAAGTCTCAATATCACGTAAGAGTGTCTTCTGTTTTCTTACTATAACAATTCTCTTGCACCGATCATATTCACTCTGGAAACTAGTCTGTTCGACAAGCAATTTCTGTAATTTTTTTTTATCAATCATCTCTATAGACTTCTTCAACTTGGCTAGTAATAAACTGTTGTGTATTCATTTCCAAAAAAATTAAGTTCAGCCTTGTTGAAAAACTGTACTAGCTCATGAAAGAATGGATCATCGGGAGTCATACCATTCGGGACCTTTAAAAAAATGAAGCTCCTATTGTGCTATGTTAATGGTGATGCAATGTTCAAAATACTTGTTTTCCAATGAGATTGCTTGGAATTATTTGAGAAATTTCTCAAAATCCAAAGACAAAGTTCTAAAATTATTCCTAAGGCAGTCCTGATCCCTTTGTTCATGACTCATTTTTAAAAGGGTCATGTTTAAAAGTAAGAACATTAGTGTCTCCTTTAAGAGGGGTTATCCATGGTCTAGGTACAAATTTTCTACAAAAGATTTGTTGATGATTTTTTTATTTATTTTTGTTTTTTTTTTTTTGTTTACAGAGGAGATTAAAGATCTAGATGTATTTATAAGGAAATTAAATGCAATTTCCACATTTTTCAAATTTACTTTAGGGGAGCATGGAACAACACATTCAGCTGGAATGGGATGTTGTTAAACAGGAATTCGTTAGTAACATTCATCGTAAAAAAAAAAAAAAAACGTTTTCGAACTGCTACTTGCAATATTTTATTAATCATCCAATGTTTATCAAAAATAATATTCCTAGAGGCCAGTTTATAAGGGCCTCTAGGATGACTAGCTTGGATGAGGATTTTGCAAAAGATGTTTATTAAAACATTGTTTGTAGAAAGGGGATACAACCCCAAGCTACTAGACAAAGTTGCTTAAGAAATTGCTACAAAAGAATTAGTGAATTCCCCCCTATTTTAAAATATGGTTATAAGAATACAATCGAACAAACCTCTGTTAAACAACTAATAGATACTATGGCGAGGTGTAGTATTAGTATGACCACAGATTGTACGGTCATTTGAAATATTATTATAGATAACTGGAAGATTATAGAGAGGAACAGTGAATTGGTTCGATTATTTGGCAGTAAACCTTTTTTGTATACAAAATAGAAAATACTCATAAGATGCTTTTAGACCATGACAATGCTGAATTGTAGTCATCTCACACAGAGAAAAGGGTAAGAATGTTTAAATACAACAAATGTTCGATTTGGAGACTTATTAACGAAGGATCTTTTATTTATTTAGAATATTTAATTACGAGTCCAAAGGCTTAGTTTATATAGCAATTTGTTCCAGATGCCCGGCCTTTTATATTGGTATGACTAGTCGAAGCTTGGGCAAGAGAATCAGAGAACATACTTATGATATCAAAAAGAAGGGCAATAGGAATGCTTTGTACAAGCATAGTGTTAGTTGTAACAAGTATAAGAAGTTTTTATTTTCAGTCTTACAAAGTGTTAGTTTTGACAAAAGGTTGAGTAACTATAAAAATACAATAAAGGAGAAAGACAGAATGGCATGTAAGACTAAATGTGGACAAAATGTCAGGTCTTAATGAAACCATTAATATAAAATGCTTTTTGAAAGATCGGAGACTTGCCATTCATGATTAAAATTATTGTATGTGGGGTATATTTTTTTCATATGGTGTTCTATACACTGTTTTTAACTAAAAGATTTTAAATGTTGGGTGTACTTTAAAGTTTCTTATGGTCATTGGCAGAGTTTCATTGGTTAATTGTTTTTTAAATGAATATTTAATGGAATTTGTAAATGTGTAAGTATTTTTCTGAGGAAGTCTATTCTTTTAGATGAAAGCACTGAATAAAGTTTGAATATGCTCGAGTATTTTGAGAGTTCAGCCTGTCATTGGTGTTCGTTGGTGTTTTTTGGTTTGTTCAGTTTATATTTGTTACCATCTTTGTTTTTGTCAGTTATTTTTGAGTGTAATGGAGATTCAAAAGTAAACAGGTATCCCTGTTTATTTACTTCATTCTTTCCCCTTGTTCAGTTTTAAGAAATGGAGGCAATGCAACGTAAAAAAAAGAAGAAAAGTCTGATCAAAAGAACACGATACAAGAAAAAATTATGTGCTTTTTCACACACTTGCATAAGGGAATGACTGGAGCAAGACCAGTAGTTTGATCTAGTAACAATTTTTAAGAGAAAGCAAACAAAAAGAAACATTGAATGTAATAAAAAGCTTTCCTCTAGCAAATAAATTAGTGCTTTTCGAAGCAACTCTGTATCTCCATAGAGACATGAGAACCAGATAATTTGATAAAGAGCAATACAAGTAGAATACTTCTTTCAATGGCCACAAGATGTTTTCTGAAAGCATTCAAGTGTTTTCCCAATCTGGGAGGATAATAAAGATAAGAAAAAAATAGAAAGCACTTAGTAAAAGCACAGGCTGTACCATGTGTCTTAGCATGCATAACCTTCTTTTTAGGTTACTCCAAGTCTATGATGGGCTGTCAATCTGGGACAATTGCTCCTATTAGGAGGGTAAAACTTAAATATTTGAAGATGTACATACTTGTGTGCGCTAGTATTAAGTTAACAGATTTTGGGGGGGAGGGGGGGTTTACAGCTTTCCATAAAACAAAAAAGTTTTGTAAGATGTGAGACAGGCTCAACTGGATATGGCAAGAAACAACTGCCAACATTAGTGTATACATGTAACACAAAACCTGGAACTAGACAGTTACAATAGCTGTTGGAAATAAAAGATGGGAATAATAACTTTTTAACATCATGGCACTTTCTATGTGAAAGTTAAATGTACATGATCTTACAGAAGTACACAAAAAAGAATGAGCAGTGAATTATATTGAAAATGTAGAGTGCAAACAGCTATGCTACAAGAGGCACATTTTGAAAGAACTGAACATGTGAATTTGATAAGAAAGGTTTTCAGGATGGTAATTCAGCGGAATAGCTGGAACAAAGGAAAACAGGAGTATTTATATTAATTGCAAGAGGAGCTCCAATAGTGATAGAAGATGATAAAAAAATAATAAAGGTAGAGTTGTAGTACTAAGGGGCTACTGGCAAGGGAGGAGGATTACACTGGCATGTATTTATATTCCACCTAAAATTGCTACAATGGTGATTAAGAAAATTATGGGCGAAATAATCAGCTTTCAGCAGGGATAATTACTTATAGGTGGAGACTAGAATTTGATCTGCAGAAGTGACAATGTTGGTGGGGGGCTCAGAAGGGAAAATATAACAAATGAGGGTACATTTTTGAACAAATATATGAAAATATTTGGCATGGAAGACGTGAATTCCGTAGTAGGAGTTCAGAGTGAATTTACATATTATTCCCCAAGATGCAAAAACTGGGTTACACTACACAGAAATTACATTTTTGCAGGAACAAGTGCTTTTAATTGAAAGTTTTAATATGCATCCAGTAACTATATCAGATCATACACCAATAATAACTAAAATAAAAATGTAGGGCAATGAAATAAAAAGGAGACTCTGGTGCTTTCCGAGAAATTTAAGGAATGGGTAGTGAAAATTATTCAGGCGCTATTACAGAAGATATAAATTTCTACTAAAATGTAGGGAGGGAGTTGAATAAAATTAAAGTGGAGTTTAAAAATAGGGTGGAAATAACAGAGAGACATATATGGTTAAGAAGTAAAAAGAATTATTCAGCGGGACTGACAAAGTATTGCAGAATGGGTAACAAAAAGAGGAGCAATTGCAGAATGCTAAACAGAAAATAAGGGATTACCTCAACAATATGCATGAGCTTAAAAAGATTGCTGTTAAGCAACTTGTTTTTTAACAATAACTCCAGAGCACAAAAACTTTTAGCACGACTCAGGTAACAGAAAGCAGAAAGGGTTGTTGCCAAGCTTAGGGAGCCTGTAACAAGAAAGATAACACAAATCCTGTAGAGGTATTAGAAATATTTTGCAAATTTTATGAAAGTCTGTATGAAGTAGAGAAATATGGAAATGTTTATGGAAGAATTAAATATGCCAAGGTTAGAGGTAGATGAGGCTCAATTACTAACAGGCTAGGTGGAAAGGAAATAAAAATGGTGATGTATAACCAGTCCACAGGAAAGTCCCCGGGAATAGATGGTATTCCTGTGGAAGTTTGGAAGTTAGGAGGAGAAAAAAACGGATAAAGATCTGGAAGGTTTTGTTTAACAATATTTTAAGAGGAGAGAAGCACTATCATCCTGGAAGAAAGAGGGGATAGCTGTAACACCTAAAGAGGGTAAAGACCCATTAGATACAGCTTCATACAGACCCACTTCAATCCTAAACCATGATTATAAAGTGTTTATGTCTATAATGGCAAAGGTAATCCCAAAATTGACAGATATGGATCAATACAGTTTTGTGGAGAGGAGGCAAATATGTGACAGCATTATCAGAACACTGAGGATCCAGAGGGAAACAGAATTCAAGAAAATACCACTGTTGTTGGTAGGTCTTGATGCAGAGAAAGCATTTGACAGAGTAAGCTGGGAGTTTTTAAGCAAGGAAATATAATTGTTAAGGAATGCAAATGCTTCTAATGCTAATTAGGAGGATATATGAAGGATCGGAGGCGAAAATTAAAGAGGGTAGATTTATCTCGGATAAATTTCTGTTTGAGCAAAGGAACTAGGTAGGGGTGTCCTCTTTCCCCTTTGTTATTTGCATTACCTTTAGAACCATTAGCAAAAAAATTAGGGACTCAAACATTTAAGGATATAACTGGTATGGCAGTCAAGAAAGGCTTACTCTATTTGCAAATGATATTATTGTACACCTGATAAAAAACATAAAAAGACAAGTCAGTGCTGCTGAACATTTTGAGACAGTTTCATATCTTTTTAGGATACAAAACTGATGAAGCTTAGACAAAGGCAATAGCTGTAAATTATGTACCCACACACAAACTGGTTCAGCAATATCTGTATCTATGGGGGGATCCCTATCATATGATAGAAACCTTATTTGACTGAATCTCATTTGACTGAGACCAAAAGAAATTTCAAAATACTGAAAAGTCACTTGACTGAAACCCATAAGACTGAAATCCATAATACTGAATTTCAACATACAAAATTTTAAACTGGACCATATAAAACCAGACTTAGTGGGGGGCTATGTCCCCCACACCCTCCTAACTATATATACTAACTCTAGGATCGCACTACAGCAGGAACAAGGGCATAGCAGTGGCAGCATGTAGACTACTCTAAGGTAAGTGAAAGGTATATGCCCTTTTCCTCACTGTAGTGCGATCCTGGAGTTAGTATATATAGTTGGGAGGTGGCCCCCCACATTGGGGGTGTGGGGGGCATAGCCCCCCACCTAGTCTGGTTTTATATGGTCCAGTTTACAATTTAGTACATTGAAATTCAGTCTTATGGGTTTCAGTCAACTGACTTTTCAGTCTTTTGAAATTTCAGTCTTATGGTTTCAGTCAAATGCATTTCAGTCAAATGAGATTTCTATCATATAATAGGGATCCCTATGGGGACATGATAAATGAAGTTCTTAGGAGTATGGATTAAAAAGGATTCTGGTGTGGCAGCTAAGGATATGTAGGAAGAGACAAACAAAAGAGAATACAAAAATTGAGAAATTTGAAGCACTGTTTTATGAATGTGGATAGCAAGATACAAGCAGTTGAAATGTTTTAGTCCCTTTAGTTTTATAAACAGGTCAGGCATACTTTGTTAACCAGAGCAAAAGTTGTAGATAGCAATTAGTAAACGGCTAAAGTATTTTATCTAGGGGGGAAGTTGGCAACAGTCAAGTGGGATAAGCAGATTCTTCCAACAGAGCAAGATGGCTTGGGATTAGCTGATATGAAGGGGTATTTGAGAGCTACACAATTAAGACTCATACATAGCACAAGCAGAAAGCTATAATTCAAAGTGGAAATGGATGAGAACAAACAAGAGGGAAGCTCAAGAAACAAGGCGAGACTGGAATTTTCGATCCGGATCCAATACAATAACCATACAGAATATTATAATCATAAAGTAGCAGAAAGTATTCTAAGAAGGAATGAAGAAAGGAGATTCTTGCAATAGGGATGACTGCAATTAGGGATACAGACAAAAGGCAAGAGGGGGCTAGAATTTATTGCAGAAAACTGGCAAAAGAACCAAGGTATTGGTAGAAAATAAATAAAGAAGGAAAGGTAATAGAATGGGAAAAGGTCAAGAATTTACTTGGATTGCAGGTTACAGATTGCCTTCCCTATCAAAGATTGATATTAGAGTATAGGCAAAGAGAAATAAACAGGGAGATCCTAAGCGAAAGACCAGCACTGGTAGACTTTTTCTGTAGAATCTAAAAAAGAAGCTGCTGTAAAAAAATGAATGATTAGTACAGCATACAAAATATTGCATAATAACTATAAGAATCAATTTAATGAGGTTAGAAAGGATTGGGAAGAGAGACTGGATAAGCAATTCACAAAGAAACAATGGAGGGATATATGTATGCCTCCCAAATATGCAACAAAATCTAGAAGATTTAGGATCTTTGCTTGGAAGTGTTTACCTAGTATTTGTATACCCCAAGTAGACTCAAAGAAGTTTTCCTCAGGTAGACAGCAAATGCTGGAGGTGTGATGCGGAAGAAAGAGATAAATGGAAAGATATTTTCTGGGACTACAATGATCTGGCAGATTTTAAAAATTCTCTGAAGACTATTCTATTAGAAATATTGAGTAACCAAATTGGTATAACTAGGGAAATCATTTTTGAGCTCTGATACAGAATTAGAATTGTCTACACATATTAAGGCCTTGCTAAGTCTAATTATGGTGGCTGCCAAAAAAGCAATTACTAGAAAATGGAAATCAAAGTCTAAACCAACTGTAGTAGAAGTAATGAATATAGTAGCAGAGATTTAATAACTGGACATGGGATCTTAAGAAAAGGGTAGCAGCAAATTACATAAAAAGGGAATTGTGGGAACAATACATGCAGAAGAGGAGTGAGGTTTAAAAGAAGGTAGGATTTGAATCAGCTATATAATATTTGACTGACAGTGACTGGATAGATTATAAGTGATGTATAATGTTTGCAATTAAAATGATGTCAATGTGGTTTATTTTCAGTTACATAAATGCATGATTGCCTATGTCATAAGTGATAATTTAATAAAGATGTTTCTTGTTTAAAAAAAAACGGAAATTGGCTAGGCTTAAAATGGCTCACAAGGGCAGGCAGCCTAGTACTTACCTATAATATAATTGTCTGCAGCACTTTTAAATGTTTGAATGTTTTTGTCATATCTTATATCTTCTAGAAGTGCATTCCAGTGTCCTATTACCCAATCTGAAAACCAAGTAGCTGGCCTATTAGCTGCTACAGACAATGAGAAGGACTATGTATTTTCTTTACATAACCCAGGTCATTCACAGGCAAGTACAGCCTTAGCTGCTTTATATACCTAAAGAAGGTCACCTTTCAGCTGCCTATATCTTAATGAAAATAACACTAGGCAGACTGATCTACACCCATAGCCCAAATTTTCAACATCCTTCATTAATGTTTGATTTCTTTTGCAAACCTTTTAATATGGACTCTAAAGAAGCTGCCAAATTCACTTTACATCTTATCCATATATCCTTCACAGTTTTTGGATTTCATGATTTAGTGCATCTTATAGGTTCTTGGGTAAGTACTAGGCTAGCTGTTGTTGTGGGTCATTTTAAAGCTAGTCAGTTTCCTTTTTGGTGCTGTCATGTTTGGGAGAATGCATTTAGGAGCTGCCTCTGTCCATTAGTAGTACATGGGGTAGTCCTGGGGTAAATTTTCTGTTTCCTATCCAGAAATCCATGCTGCACTTGAATGTGGACAAGAATGAGCTTTTTTTACATGGATGGCAATTCTGTTCCAAAAGAGTGGTATCCCCTGTGAGATATACCTATCCCTCCAAACCATTCTAATGATGTTGCAAAAAAGAGGTATAAATCCCTTGACAGAGCATTTCTGATGCCATCTGACAGGCTGATGTGCAGTAAACTCAAAAGTACTGAGTTGGATGATATCTTGTATGCCAAACACAGGTCACCTCTTAGAGGAGTCTATACGCTGCCAAGTATAGTGACAGACTTTTCAGCCGGTCCATGTAGGACATATTGTTTAAGCTTTATCTTTTATTACATTCTATCAGGATAGATTATCCTTTTTCAAGTTCTCTATATGCCACTTAAAATTTAACTCCCTGTCTAAATAGGTTATCACAGATTCATTCTCAGTCCCCCATTATATGTCTTAAATAAATACATGTAGTTTTATTCCTACTAAAAACATGTTGATCAATGTGATCCATTTCCTTCACTTGTCACAAACATGACTGTTGATATTAAGATTACTGACCCTGGTTACTACCATCTCCAACTTAAGGTTGTAGACAGAAAAATACTTGCTGTTGGACATGTGGATCATACAAGTAAAGCCCAAAAAGGTAACGGTCTAGTAATGAACCCTGTGAAACTCCTTACCATATACCATAAAATTTCCCAACCACATTCTAGCTGACAGCCAGGTCCTACCCACTTCATTAAATGTAATGACAGATGCAATTTGCTTAGTTTCACTATAAGAGTTTTCTGACTGACTCTTATCAAAAGCACTGCTAAAAATCTATATACAAGACATCAACCTGCAACTTTTCTTCTAGTGGCCTGAGCAGGTTATTACTGAAATACTGATTTCAAGTTGGAAGTGACTCATCCAACAGTTTAGCTAATATTAATATTGCCAAGATTTTTCCTGAATTTGATAGCCAACTTATAGGTCTGTAACAGTCAACATTTTCTGGATTTCATGTTTTGAAAATGTGTTTTACTATGGCCTTTTGCCTGTTCTTCAAGTATTTCTAGTTGCTCATAATTTCATTTGTATGGGTACCACCAGTTTCTCATTCAATAGTTTCACAATTTTATCACCACATCACACCCCAGATGATGTCTTATAAATTTAGACTGCTTACCATTTTGGTAAGCTTGCCTGTATTCAAGTACAATAAAGTCATCAGTTAATTTTTACCATTCTATGTGTAATACTCATGATTCACAACCGAATACTTGAGAGAAATGGCACATGGAAAAGGTCGTGTACTTTTATTTCCATCCCCAACTGACCTGCCTTCAAAACTACAGACAGCAAATGTAGTTTCTGTCCCAGAATTGATGCACTTATTAAAAGTTTGCCTTCCATTTTTTTTTTTTTTTGTATTTTTACGCATCAGCCACTCTCTCATCTTATCTCTAATGGTCTACAGACACTTTCAATATCTATCTACCGTATCTTCTCTTTTATAGCACAACATTTTTTTAATTTCCAATTCTTAAAAAAAGTTTATTCTTTTTCCCAAACAACTGAATGGTTTTACTAAAATTTTAATTCCCCATGTATTTTACTGTATTGGTTATCATCATTTTCTTTTTGGTCTTAAACTCCTAAATATTACTCTTTCAAATTTCCCACATCTAATTTCTGTTTTCATCTTAAAAGCAATTTCATAAGCAACCTTTTACAAACTATTTTGTTTTCTAATAATCAGTAACAAATCTCCTACTCCTCTACCACCTTTTTATCCTCCATTGAATGCTGACCTGGCAAGATGATCTCTGCCTTGACAAATAGATGGTCACGAGCAAATAGTGGTTGCAAAAACTCATGCTTTTGTTTCTCTTTTATGTTCTGGTATGCACACCAGGTCTAGAATATTTGTTCTTCTTATGAACTATTTATTTATGTTCGTTTACCAGAGTACTGCATGGATCACACATGACCAATTTCAGGCACAGCCCAGGTGAATGCAATCACAGTCATGCAGGTAATACTATAAACACTATTAAGATAATTCTTCAGAGATAACAGATGCAAAAAATATAACAAAAAATAACACTAACAAAAAGTTCTGCAGATTGGTACACATAACTGCATGCATTGTTTTACGAATTTTTTCAAATGATTGCCTTTTAAATGCAGAGTGAATATTCTCAGAAAACTCAATTTGTCAATTTCTCCCATTTGTTCTACACAGGTTTAAGTCATTTAATACTGTATTTGGTTCAAAGTTGGCCTAATACATAAAATGTAACATTTCCCCCTGGTGGCTTACACATCTCTGCTACTCCTAAACATTTATTATTCATTCTTGTACTAAGATAATCACATTCTGAAATGTTCAGTATTGTCAATACATTTCACAGTCTAGATCTTAATATTATCCTTTACTGACACTGTAACTCCACTCATCAGTATATTGCACAATACTGTCCTTTACTAACATCATAATTCCAACCTCAGTTCAATTGTGTTTTTTGCTGCAGTACTGTACAGTCTTTCTATAAACCACATTTTTGTAATCACAGACAGATAAACAGAGTCTCAAAACATCACCCTTCACCATTAAAATTCCTTAATAATACAAAATGCCTATTGGAGCACTATTTAACTGTAAGTAAATTTGTTTTAACATCTGCATTCCCTGATGAAAAACCTGACTAGCAGAAAACCATATGTCATAAGCCAACATTATTTTTCCTGCCCATAAAAGATGCAAGTTGTCCATGGTTATGTGCTCCGGACTGTTCTGTGTAGTCCCGGTCTCTGGCATTAAAAGACTTAATCAAATAGGCATTTGTCTCTAAGTTTTCATTTTTTTTTTTTGCTTACTAATTTATAAACAGAGCCTCTTCTCACACTATATGAGAAAACTGGAGTCTTATTCTCACTCATAGGGATGGTTATAAATGGCATTACAACTTTACCTTGCAATATCTTTAAGAAAGCACAATTGCTGTATACCAAGGTTGCGTTTTGTAACTACACTTTTAAGATATGTACACACAGTACCATACAACCGCCACTTCCAACAAATAATGACAGCTAACTGGTGTATGCAAGGGTATCACTAAAGCAAAATGCCCAGCGTCTTCCTGTCACGCATGCAGTGCTTTTCATTTCACTGGACTGATATATTCAACCAAGTGACAATAGATACTAGAAATGAAGTGGGAAAGTTGTTCGTAACCAAGCAAGAAAAATATCCTGGCTGAGGAAGTTTCTTGTCATGCACTAACCCACCAGTTAGCTGCACATGAATAATAATCCTTTATTTAAGATTAGACACATATAAAAATATAATTATTTTTGTGGCCATAAAATAAATGTAAAAATATACTTCTTTATGTGGCTATATTTGCTTTGAAACAGTCAACATATACATGCTCAAAATCTAAAACATAATAACAGAAGTCTTGGATGTTTGTAAACCATGAAAGACCCACTTGCCCATTCTGTACAGAATTACACATTTCAATTGTCTACATATATTTTATCTGGGTATTTACTCTTCCACAACGTATTTCTTAAGCATTCCTGAATAGGTGCAACTGTTACTGTTTGAGCTATATGGCAGACAGTATTAGGTCTGCTTTCTTCTACTTCCAACTCATGACTCAGGACACACTTCTAGATGCATCAGTACCAGGTATAACTTCAGCGCTGAAACCACTGAAATAAACAAGAACAAAAATTGTGGTATTTTAACTTCTTTATGACCATAGCAATGTGCGGAAAGACAGAGTAATGCAAAATGAACAATCCTCTCTCCTAATGTAATGGAATAGCACTATGATCTGGTTAGTGCTAACTCTAGGATTTCAAAACAAAAGCACTGTAGGCCAGGTTTTGAAATGCACTTTTTTCCCCTATTTCTACTTATGAAAAAAACTTCATGCTTTACTTTATTTTACAGCATACTGAAGACTGGTCTGAATAGCAAATGCAAACAGGAAGTTTGTACTGCTTTACTTCCCAAAATAAATTCTTCTTTATGTAAACCAACTTTCATTTGTATAACAGGGACAGGGTCATTCTTTTTAACCCCTGATGATTTCAGACCTGTATTGTTTTTTTTTTTTCCGTTATATTATATCATAATGTTAAGTTTATATATTGTTTATGGTTTAAATAAATCTGAACTCAAAATGTCTGGATGGCAATTTGTTAAATACAATTTATGCATTCATCTGCATTACTGTACTGATGATGATGTATTGTTTCCTTACAAGAATCAAACGAGTTTAAGTAATAGCACTGTGGTAGTCAATAAAGCACAGCAAAAATAATAATCACGTACTTCAAGGCTATCAATCCACAATCCCCAAATGTAAGGGATATAAGTTATTGTACGTCTGAATAGTTGGAGCAACCACGGACTTACCGAGTCCTCGCTGCTACAGGACACGACATGCTTCACCTGGATTTCAGGCATGCCTGTACTAAAGTCCACTGGAATTTCAACAGAAGGCGAATGCAAACCCAAGCGTTATGTCCTAATCAGGAACACGAGTGGAACTAAAAGGAATGACAGCTGCTGTACACTAACAAGTTGCCAGAGTAAACTTTTTCAGACCAGAATCGACATGTATTGTCAGTGTGCACAAATAATCGGTGGAGTTGTGGAATGTATGCCCAAAGCATTTATATAATTAGGAATTGTAACGTCATCTGCTTTGTTCCTATACAACAATTCAAAATCATAAAGACTCAAATTAAGCAAGTTAAAGCAACAGGTATATCACATTAAGGAGTCAACAGCATCTGTACGTCAAAAATATGGAAAATGAATTAGTAATTAAGTAGGGATCAGGGGAAAGTTCATTTTCACTCTACAGCGGCCGTGGTTACTACTGAAATGGGCAATTTGCTGGGGGAGGATATATATCAGAGAATATACTCTACCAGCAGGAAAACTAAAGATCGAAAAGGCCAGGATTTTACTCTTTCACATGAGTTTCACGCTTATCACAGCTTTGTCCCTTCAGCCTCAGTGTCATAAGTCTACTACTAACCACCAATTTCTGATACTTGACAACTGGAATTACTTCTGCAGTGAGTCTCTCTAACACATAGTGGCGCGTTTTTCGTCTAATTTATAAAACATCCGGTAGTTTGGGTCGAAGTATGTGTGTACTTCCTAGGTCAGAGGGAAAGCTGCCTGATGCTCTAACAATGTTTACTTTTCTGGGGGTGTTAGTGTCTGTCTTTCTTTGGTCTGTGGTGGGGGAGGGGGGACTAAAAACTGGCAAATGTTCTGAGATTTTAGGAAAACATGTACTTCCTATTTTTTTTTTTTTTTTTTAAATAATAGCTTTGTATTAGAAAAGTACCGAACTACATCTTTGCTTTATGGTGCCATGCATATCTCTCAGCAGCTGTCCCTAATTTTCAGGGACATCTTTGATATTAATTCAAGTTTTTGCTCTGTCCCTCTTAATTCCACTTAACGTGTGACTGTTGGGGAAAAGGTGGTGAATTTAACTTAATAAATAATTATAATAAATTAGAGATACATAGGAGTTTCTATTGGAAAATTACCATGCACTCAGTTCTGCACAGAAGTGGGAGTGTCCTGAATGTTTGACAGTGGAAACGGGCGAGGAAACGGTAGATGAGCGACCTGTATGCTGATTTCCGCATGACATCATACATGTATTTGCTGTACCTCTTGCATACTGACTTGCTGCTGTGCATGCTGCCAGGTACTTCTCAGAATAGGGTTACCACCTGTCACACTTTGCGAGGGACAGTCCCTCTTTGGGCAGTTGTGTCCTGCAAAAAAATTGAAAAAACGGCAAATGTCCTAAGATTTTAGAACAAAATTCATGTAATAGTTGCATACAACAGTTATTCTGTATCTAAAACACCTAAATGTTTTAAGAAACAGAATAAGCAACTAAAATGCTACAAGAATAAAGTTTCATTTAGGCAAAAAGTGAAGTTTTGTCCGTTGTACTGGCCGTGGGTGTGTTTCGTGCTGCAAAATCTGATGTTTGTACCAAAAATGTCCCACTTTGGGCATTTGAAAAGGTGGCAACCCTGTCTCAGAACAACTTTCTTTAACTCAAATACAATCTTTAAATCTGCAAAGTGAGATGCTAAAAAAGAGCTGCCTGCTGATTCTGAATGTTGCACAGCACGTAGTTATGTTTTCATCGTTTCTCCCGTGAGCCTCATTTAATAGTACAAAAAGATAATTTGCTTGACATTCTTTTTCCACAACATTGACAGTCACCTGCGCATTTACTGTGTTTTATTGCCACGTGGCTCAGTTAATAAAGCTGACATACTCTGGCTAGGCTTATAAATCCCCTTAGGCAGATAGCCTAGTACCTACCTGTAACCTACGAACGTTAACATGCTGGTCATAAGGGCGACATTGAAGTGTATTTGCCCGCTAGATGCGCAGTAGTAAGCCCCGCCAAACCACTTAAATTTCGCCGTCATAAGTATGTATTTCCAGACACAGAATGCCCAGGATACTGCTGTATAGTTAGATTTGATACCTTGTATAGATAGATTTCAAATCCTTGTTATTCGTGATGTGGTAAGAACCTTTTTAAGAGAACTGCACACAACAAAGGAACAATTAAGTATCCCTTTTGCAAAGATTATCTGGGTACATTCATAAAGCTTCAGATAAGAAACAATATCCATTGTTTTAGCAAATATACATTATTTATTTTTTTTTTTCTTTTGACTCTTGATAGGTTATCTGCAGAATACAGCACAGGTCTAGGTACTGAGTTGCACAAATTTCTCTATACTGTAAGTTTACTGAAAATCTTAAATGTGTTATTCCCTGAAATAAATTACTAGAATTTGGGCTAAAAATTAAAAAGAGATAAGGAAGTAAAAAACAAGAAACAGAAGTGTATGCATTGGAGAAGTAGGGTAATTAGCAGAAGAGTTTGGAATAAGAGTCACCACTGAAATGTGTATGTAGGAAGTATAATATTAGAGTAAGAGGGGGTGTGTGGAAATTGAAGGTAGGGCAGGGGAGCAAAATGAAGCCAAGCATAGCGGGTTTCCCACCCCTCAGTTCAATTTATAACAGAGAGCAATCACTTTAGAGGCAGAACAAAGCAATTAACAAAGAGATGCAGTAAAACAGGTTTTCTGTCATTTCCTTAGACTAAATACCTGGCATATGCAATGTAGACTACTGGTTAAGCAAAAGGAGACAGTGGCCAACTTAGTATGGCGCCGTATGAATGATTTAAATGTTTTATTTTATGATGCATAGATATAATTTTAGTTGGTTATACAACTTGTTTTTTAATGTATATGTCTTAAATGTTATATGGGTCAAAACACTATTATAAACAACCGGAGCTGTTCGTTATTTGTTGTTATTGTTGCTAGGATACAGCGAATATTTGGTGCCAAATTTGACTATTTAAACGCCTTTAGAAATTTGTTCTTGTTAGTCTAAAGAAGTCCCACAACATAGTGGGACGAAAAGCGCTTAACTCTATGTTCAGAAAATAAAGTTGGTTGTTTGTTTATTCGTGCATCTTCGTGTGGATTATATATGTGGACATCATATGTGCATTTGCATTTGAGTCTTTGTTGGCTGGTCGGAGTTCCTGCAGCTCGCAGTTCGTGATTTTGCAACTTAGTAAAGGGTTCATAGATCATTTCAGTCACAGAGCAGGCATGTATGTAACTGATTAAAGTTAATATGCATAATTGTTCTTTATGATAAATATGCTAATGTGACGCCCGTGCCCTAGCCCAGTAATCAAGGTGCTTCACTCCTCACCACTAACACCAGGGAGGTTGTCTCATATGAGAGGAAAGGATAATAAATACACACAGTAAAGTGCAATTTCCCTTAAGAGCACACAGAGATCACAGTCAGTCTGGGCTGGTCGCTCCCTAGGTCCCCAATAAGACTCCCCACTGGCACAACTATAGGGTCCAGATAGCCTAGTGGGCAAGCTAAAATCTCCAGCACCCTCTCTGTCCAACCACACACAATTTGAGATAAGAGTTTACACAACCACACAGACACTTCTGGGGAAGGCTGACACAGGTTCTCCAGCTGTGCCCCTTTTTACCCAGACTATACGGTAGTACCAGCTGCCACCACCCACTAATAATTATCAGCTACTCAAAGGCCCTTAAAAGGGTGTCCAATTATTACTGTGCAATATTATTATCCAATTGGTAAGTGTGACTAATCAGTCAAAGCTTATTAGAATGACTTTGTACAATAAACTCTATAAATATGCAATGTACTCTAGAGCTTAACTTATCTCTACACAAACCAGCCACAGTTAAAAGGTTTCAAAATATTTAATGAATAATTAAAACCACAAGACAATACTTTCCACTACCCAGTCAGTGCTAGTCAAGAGAGTTCAGAGATCACACAGAAATACTTAAAATAAATCAGTAGTACAGTTCTGGCATTTATTTATTTATTTAAATTTGTTGACCCGGAGTGTCCAACTGGACGTAGGTCCATTTTCAGCGGAGGCCTGGGGAGAAAAGCTCCACAGTAAAATAAACAGACAGTAGTTAAATTGGATTACATAGCGATTAACAATTTAACATAGCAATTACTTACAACATATTTACAGATGAAGAACATAGTACATCAGTAGACAACTAGAATCTTTATCTGTGAAGTACATAACAGACATTAACAAATGTTACAATGAGAAGTTCCTGCTGTATAGTAAGTACTAGGCTTATGAGCATCTGAGCATGCTATAATCAAGGTAGTTAGTGGAGTGGAAAGAAAGGTAGTGGTTGGATGGGGTGGATGATATTAGAGTGGGAGTTGCAAGGGCATAGCCAGCATGTTTTCAGGTGCACTTTTAGTAAAGTTCTGAAGTGGGTGCATGATGGTACGAAGGTAATTGTGGGTGGGAGTGAGTTCCATAATTTGGCTATGGCGCAAGAGAATAGTGCTTCACCAGCAGAGTTATTGGCTTTAGTGATCTGCAAGTGATTTTTGTTGCTGGATCTTAGTGGTCTGGTGGTGCGATAGGGTTGGAGTAGATTCTGGAGGGATGGGACATTTAGTGGATGGTTTACTAGTTTGTGGGTGAGTGAAAGTTGATACCACTGAAGGAGGTGAGGGAATTCAAGCCAGCCCAGTTCAGCAAGTGAGACACAGTGGTGACTACGGTAGGATGCCCCTGTGGCGATTTTGGCGATTTTGTTGTAGCAGGTCTCTAGCTTGTTTTCACAGAAAAACACTTAGTCTAATCTTTCTATAGTTTCTAGTTATCTCTAAAAGAAAACACAAGTCTAAGATAACTTACATAAGACAACAGGCATAGTGCTGAGTTGGATAGTTAGACAAAAATGCTTAATAATCTCTGGTTCTCACTGTTTAAATTGAAACTCCAGTTCTGCTAAACATTACATTATCTTTTACACCTTCCTGGTGTTCCCAGGCTGACAGAAATTGCATTTACATTCTTTTACACTTAGAGTAATAAAGGACATTCCACATGTAAATTCTGGTCATTAACTTTAGCCTTAAAACAATAGGCAGGAAGCCTTCATCTAGCCGAACTGGAGCCGACTTATAAACATCAAAGGCACTCATGAAATAATTTTAATTTCAAAGGACCAACAAGAAATGCTTGACTTAGCTTTCTTTACAGCAGAGGGCAATGTTGCCACATTGTTTTAAGTTCAACATTCCACAGTATTTACAAATGATAGAATTATGTACCAAATTCTATTTGACTAGGCTGGCAACCTTCACCCATCTCTACTAGTCTTCACAGCTTACATGAAACACTGACAAAAGTCTTAGTAAAGTCGTAGGTGTAGGGCTTTGTGACAGAGCTTCTGCAATATCAAGGTCAGATGTAATGACTGCAGGCTATAAAACAATGACCAAAGTCTTAATAATCTTGTAGATGTAGGGCTTTGTGACAGAGCTTCTGCAATATTGAGGTCAGATGTAGTGACCATAGGCTCTGCTCTATGAAGGAAGATAGTGACTGAGTGTAATAAGAGAATACATTAATTCATTAATAGGCCTGGATTATATAACATAGTCTAAATGTTTTGCATTTTAGTAATATATTTTTACAGTACCTTCTTTACAACCTCCAGCAAATTTAAAAGCTTTTATATTTGCCAGGTCTAAGAGCCTGCATTATTTGGGGTGATGATTAGAATGATGTGATCGTCAGCATCCATTATGTAGTCATTCTTGCATTTTACTGTAATACAGTCTTCTCTACAAGACTGGATTGTAAAGGATTTCTGCATGTAGGTCAAAACTGTCAGACTGACAGTTAGCACAGAGGGTTAAAGCTCCAATTTGATAATGAGCGGCTTCCTGTGGCAAGAGTACAGAGTTTGACTCTTTTGACCTAAATTTACCTCCTGTGTGACATTAAGTAAGTAATTTAACCAGCAAGTCCTTTGGAGCAATTGGGAATTTATGCTAGGCTCCTTAATGATCTCCAGGACTGCATGCCTAGTAATTATGAACATGTTGTCATTATTTGCCAGATGTTTCCTATTGCATAGCTGATCTAGTTCAGGAAATATTATGGCAATATAATCAGCACACTATTTTTTAATTCAACACATGCAATTTATTCTTCAAGGGTGGAAGAAACTGCATTTATAGATGAAGCACTTCAATGGAAAGTTTTTGCCAGCAGCAATTTCTCCATAAGTAATAGCTGTCTTGGATGTGAAATTATTCAGATTACTTCCTTCTGCAGAGATTGTGTATATTGACTTAGCATATGTTATTAGGTGTTTGATATTTACACTTCTATTTAAACTATGGTACTCATGGCTGGATCTTATGGTATGATGCAATTGATGTTTATGCAGTTTTGTGTAGTTCATCCAAATCTACCAATAAAGTACATATACTTTATTTCTTCATAAAAAGCCGCGGTGGTGCAGCTGTAGCATTGTTGCCTCACAGCAAGAGGTTCTCCTGTTCGATTCTCGGCTGGAGTGCCTTCTGAGTAGAGTCTGCATGTCCTCCCCGTGGTCGAGTGGCAATTGAAAGACATGTTTCAATGGGCAGCCTTTGTTGAAGGTTGGGCATCAGGCTGGCAACACAACACCATACAAATCTACTGCCAATCATTAGCAGACCGGAGTTCCGCTGTGGCGACCTCTAACTGGGAAAAGCTGAAAAGACAAACAAAACAAGCTTTATTTCTTCATAGCAGTAATGGGTATACACAGTCAACAAGGGGATTATAACTGCTGGTGGGGGCTGTTTGTGGACAAAATTACCTTATGCTTTTATCTGGTCATTTTTAGACAAATAATGTGTGTGTGTGTGTGTGTGTGTGTGTGTGTGTGTGTGTGTGTGTGTGTGTGTGTGTGTGTGTGTGTGTGTGTGTGTGTGTGTCTGCAAATTAAACTGGAATATTTTGGCTGCTGCTGTGTGTTTGTGTGAAACAAAATTGAAATATGCAATTTTATTCATTATTAATTTTTTGACAATGACATCTGAGAAGGATGTAGTCAACAATGTAGGTATGATGGGACTTTAAAGATGGCAGCACATTGAGTAACAGCTTAATTCTAATTCTCCCAGTGTGAAACAGAAACTCAGCAGAGAAAGCCAGTGGACCTGTATTTCTGGGCAAATTTCAGTAACTGGTTAGTCAACTGGTTAGTCAGTGCACTGCCTGGATGCCAGCACAAAAAAAAAAAAAAGAAAAAGAAATACAGAGGACCTGAAAAAATCAGCTACAAAAGGTGAGGAAACATCATTGACTGGGAAAAGTACTGCAACTGTTCAGCAAAAAGCAGTGCAAGCTCCAGATATGACTTTCAGTAACCTAGAGGAAAATATAAGAAAACTGCACACAGACCTGTTTAACATAAATGAAACACTGATGGATTATATCAACTCAAACAACAAAAAACTGGAAAAAATGGAAGAAGATTTACACAGATATTCAGATGCAGTGATACAACTGCAAAAATCAGAGGTTGAAATGAAGAAAAGGCTAGCTGAATATGAAACTGCTCAAGCAGAAATGTTTCAAAAAATAATTAAATTAGAGGACAGAGCACATACAGAAAAACTTGAAATTTTCTGCTGTTCCAGAGAAGCTGGAAATAACAGACTGTATTAATTTTATGAAAGTACAAATAATTAACTGGACTGGTATTACACAGCAGGAGTTGATAACTGAAAGGACATATTGTGCTTATGCTCCAAACCTGGCCATGAGAAAGCAACCTGCACCTTTAATAGTAAAGATCCAATCCTACCAGCAGAAGGAGTTGATTCTGACAAAACTGTGGTAGAAGGAAAAAGTACTATAAATGGGAAACAGCTGAGTGTTTGTGGAGAATGATTATTCATTGTACACCAGGTAGAAGAGGAGTAAGGAGTATATTTATCCCACTATTCAGGGGAATGTTGAGAAGCAAACATGATATTCAAGCTGCTGTACCTAGCTATCTTCAAAATATTCTTCCTTGCAGGGACAAACTCATTTTTGATGGAGTACATGCTAAGGAGGAAATACAAAAGTATGTCCAACAAAGTGTGAGCTGTGAAACAGAAATAGATTCTGCTTCTTGCTCTTCTGGTAATAAAGAGCACAGATAGACTGTGCCAGTGAAACCTCTTCCAATGTTTCAATGGAAGATGCTGGACAGAAGGAAAAAGGAACACAAGAGTTGACTAAAAGAATCGAGAGTACACTGGAAATGAAGCAGGGACAGCAGATGAACAGGAATAAAACCAGTAACTTGGACATTGACAAATGTGGGAAGCAATAATTATATTTATGAAACATGAAAGAACAAGAGAATCTGGAAATATTGGACTTTTTTAAACTTGTAGGAGACTCTAAAGCATATGATTAGTAGAAGCACAGGCTACACTATGAGTCTTAGCATGATTAACCTTTCTTTTAGACTAACTCAAGTCTGTGAGTGTGTCTATCAGTTTGGAATGTTTGTTCCTATTAGGAGGGTAAAACTTCAATATTTGAAGATGTATGTAGCTTTTTGTGTTGTAATTAAGTTAACAGCTTCTTTTAGGGTTTTATTGGGGGGTGTTTGTCTTTTTGTTTGAGGGCTATCAGTAAAAAAAAAGCTTTGTAAAATGTGACATAGGCTGAAATGGATATGGCAAGAAACAACTGTACAAAAGATCAACCTGCCAAACAGTGTATGCAAGTAACACAAAAGCTGGAGCTAGACATTTAATAAAAAAGCTAAGATGGGAGTAATAACTTTTAATACAATGATGCTTTCTGTAATGTCCTTAAATTACAATGGTCTCATACATAAATACAAAAAAGAAAGACTAGTGAACTATATTAAAAAGTAGAGTGCAAATAGCTATGCTACAGGAGACACATTTGGAAAGAACAGAACATGTGAATTTGATAAAGAAAGGTTTTCATGATGGTTATTCAGAGGAATACCTGGAACAAAGGAAAAGAGGAGTACTTATATTAGTTGCAAGAGGATCTCAAATAGTGATAGAAGAGGATAAAAAAGATAATAATGGTAGATTTGTAGTACTAAGGGACTATTGGGAAGGGAGGAGAATTACACTGGCATGTATTTAAATTCCACATAAAACTGCAATAAACGAGCTTAAGAAAATTCTGGGAGAAACAATCAGCTTTCAGCAAGGAATATTACTATAGGTGGGGACTGTAATTTGATTTGCAACAGTGAAGATGTATCTGGGGGGGGGCAGAAGAGAAAATATAACAAAGGGTAGATTTTTGAAAAGAAAATATGAAAATATTTGGCATGGAAGATGTGAATTCAGTACTAGGAGATCAGAGTGAATTTACATATTATTCCCCAGACCCCAAGATACAAAACCTGGGCTAGGCTAGACAGAATTTATAATTCACAGGAACGTGTGCATTTAATTGAAGGTCTTGATACTCATCCAATAGCTATTTCAGATCATGTGCCAATAATAACTAAAATAAAAACACAGGGTAACGAAATAAAAATAAGACACTGGCACTTCACACCTATCTTTTGAAAAGAGACAAGTTTAAGTAATGGGTAGTTGAAATAATTCAGTGGCTATTAGAGAAGATAGAAATTTCTTCTGAAAATATAGCTAGGTATTGGGATAAAATTAAACTGGAGTTTAAAAGCAGAGTGGAAATAAAAGAAAGGGAGACATGGCTGAGAAGTAACAAGAATTATTTAGTGGGACTGACAATTGTTAAAGTATTGAGAGTCTCACAGAACAAGAAGAGGAGCAATTGCAGAATGCTAAGCAGAAAATAGGGGATTACATCAATAATATGCACGAGTTTAGAAAGAATGCTGTTAAGGAATTGGATTTTGATAATAACTCCAGAGCACAAAAACTTTTAGCACAATGATTCAGACAACAGAAAGCAGAAGGGGTTGTTGCCAAGCTTAGGGAGACTATAACATGGAAGATAACAAGAGATCATGCAGAGGTATTAGAAATGTTTTGGATATTATATGAAAGTCTGTGTAAAGCAGTGAAATATGGAAATCAAGGAAAAGCACAAATGGAAATGTTTATGGAAGAATGAAATATGCCAAGGTTAGAGGTAGATGAGGCATAATTACTAACAGTTAGGATAGGAGGAGTTGAGATAAAAATGGTGATGTATAACCACTCTACAGTAAAGCCCCCATGAATGGATGGCATTCCTGTGGAAGTTTGGAAGCTATGAGGGAAAAACCTGATAAAGATCTGGACGGTTTTGTTTAACAGTATTTTAGGAGGAGAAGCACCAACATCCTGGAAGAAAGCGGTGGTAGCTGTAATACCTGAAGAGGGTAAAGATCCATCAGATCCGGTTCCATACAGGTCCATTTCAATATTAAACCATAATTATAAGCTGTTTATGTCTATAATGGATAAAAGAATGGCAAAACTGGTGCCAACATTGATAGATATAGATCAATGTGGTTTTCTGGAGGGGAGGCAAACATTTGACAACATTAACAAAATTTTGATGGTCCATGATGGTAGGATGTAAGAAAATACTACTGTTTTTGGTGAGTCTTGATGCAGAAAAAGCATTTGACAAAGTTGGCTGGGACTTTATGAGCAGAGTAATGGAAGCATTTGCATTTCCTGATAAAATTATAAAGTTAATTAGGAGGATATATGAGGGATCAGAGGTGAAAATTGAAGTGGGTGGGTTCCTCTCTGATAATTTCTGCTTCAGCAGAGGAATTAGGCAGGGGTGTCCTCTTTCTTCTTTGTTATTTGCATTATATTTAGAACCATTGGCAAAGAAAATAAGGATTCAGAAATTCAAGGATATAATTGGTATTGTAGTTAAGGAAAGCTGGCTATATTTGCAGATTATATTATTTTATACCTGATAAAAACAGAAAATGACATTACAATGTTGTGGAACATTTTGAGACAGTTTCAGATCTTTTCAGGATACAAAATTAATGAAGCAAAACAAAGGCAGTAGCAGTAAATTATGTATGTATTAAGAAATAGCCAGGTAATTATGGCTTGTTTAGGCCCTAGGGCTGATAGCCTAGTACCAACCTATGAACCTCACACAAATTGGTTCAACAATATCCATATTTATGGGGACATGATAAAATGAAGTATTTAGGAGTATGGAATAAAAATTATTGTATTTACCAGGCTGTGGATGGTGATTCATTA
Organism: Protopterus annectens; assembly: GCF_019279795.1. Lineage (NCBI taxonomy): Eukaryota > Metazoa > Chordata > Ceratodontiformes > Protopteridae > Protopterus > Protopterus annectens. The sequence goes on along the minus strand of NC_056741.1, from coordinate 848,846,748 downwards.
CTGGCACTAAGCAGAAATTCCTTAAGATTCCAAGAGCAGAATAAGTTATTTCTTATACTTATTTAATTCAGTTGCACTTCTGTAATGTTTATAATTGTGCTATACAGCTAATCTACTATATTTTGCACTGTTATAAAGCTTTTTTTTACTGTTTCGCTGCAGTTATGCATTGTTTTATACAATTTTAACTTTATTTTTCATTGCTAGATACTGTTTTAGTACTCTAATTATATGTTTACTGAATTACTTAACTGTAAACTGCTTTTTCATACTGAGAGTTGCATTTTCTGTTTGTGAGTGCTCTATCTGTGCTTTTCTGTGCATTTTTTGAGGTTTCTGTGTTCTAGTCAGGTATCATATAACTGATTTGTTTGCAGTTAAAAGCAGTCTCTGTAGTCTCCTTGCTCCTTTATCTGTTTAAAACTTTAATTTAGTGGTTACAGCTAGTAGTTGCAATAGTTTTCCACCCTCTCTCCCTATTGTTGTCTTGTTCTTATACTTGGTGGCTTAGCAGTTGCCCACCCATACTGTATATTTGATCTGGGACATTCCCCCCAGTCTAGTGTCATTAGTTCATTCTACCTAATAGAGAGAGAACATTTGAGAAGACCAACCCACTTAGATTATTAACCTTGAATTGCCTTCTGTTCCAGCTTTCTCCTTTTTCACTTTACTAAAAAAAAAATCTAAGCTTCTTTCCTGTAACTAGTCTAGCCCAAATACAGAGTTGCTGTATCCAGGACTGTTTGTAAGCTCCTAAGCCCCCAAGCCTGTCTGTGTTGGAGGGACGCCTGCTGGCTTATCAGTTTGAGTGGTAAGCACTAGGTGGCCTATCTACCACATAAGGAGTGGTATCTGGCCCAGATATTGTAGTTATTGGCCATTTGGGCAGTTTTTCCATCTCTCTTAACTTTCTGATTTAAAAGCTTGAATTTGCACTTGTTTCCCCCATTTCCTGTAACTAGTTTAGTCCAGATACATATTTACTCTATCCAGGACTGTTTGTAATCTCTTGAGCAGTGCCAGAGTCTACTCTTCAGTTTTTCCCTTAGATCTACTAGTTCTCTCCTCTCCTGCACTTATACTAGCTTATTAGTCTAGCACTTTACCAGACTTCTTGTAGTAGTTATTGTAGCACACAAAAGTGCTACCAGCACTAAACGTTCTAAAGGAAACAGATCCAGTACTTATTACCTATACCCACTCCTCCAGGCATGTCTAAAGGTCAGTTCCCCGTGCTTTCTCCTATTAACCTAGTGAACTTGGGCATCCTGTGGCAATGTAGCAACTGCCTCATATACGCCAACAACCTTCTTCTCTTACCTTTCAACACTCAGACTTGCGAGAGATGCACTTATATATCCAAACTGGAAGCCACGCACTCTCCAGCCAAGACCAGAATAGCCGGTCAAGAGGAGAAGGTCAACACTTGCACCATACCACATGGAACACATAGCCCTCCAGAACACACACCAGCACTGCCTTCACATAAAAACAAAAACCACACACCCACCTTCACACAGGCTCTCAATAAAAATCGACCCAAGCAGCAGAGACCTCCAAGGCAAAAACACACTCGACCACCACAACACAACACTAATCATGAGACACATAACTCTGCTAAACAGTGTGCTACTCAACCAAAGCCCCTAAGGTATAACAGCATGCCCAACACACTAGTCATAGGTGACTCGATAGTGAGGCACACTGATGTCCCACTCACTAGGTTGAATAAGGAGAAAGTAACAGTCAGCTGCCTGTCAGGTGCCAGGATCTACCACATAATGCATGCACTCAGGTCCCTCAATATCAGGTACAAATATGACTCTGTCATTGTACATGTGGGTGTAAATGACCTGAGACATCCCTCCCTGGACTACATGAAAAGAGACATGGAGGAGCTCTCAGATTATGTATCCCTGGCGGGTATGACCCTAGCCTGAGCAGCATCTTACCATCACCCAGAACGATACCACAGTACAAGTAGAAAATGATTGATTTCAACAATTGGCTAAGTTTCTGGTGTCATTCTAAGGGGATCCAGTATCTGTCTGCCTGGGATGACATGATTGATAGACCTCGATGCTTTGCCAGAGATAGCCTGCATCTGTCACACCTGGGCTTATGGATACTGGCCAAGGTTCTTGCCACCCCTGTAGTACCTTTTTTAGGTGGTGCTCCAAAGACCAAATTACCACCGTAACAGCTACAAACAAATGCAGTCTTAGGGTCATGCTGCTCAATGCTAGAAGTCTAAATCTCAAAATGCACTCGCTCGAAGCACTCCTTAAAATGGAGAACATCGACATTTGTACTGTAATAGAGACCTGGTTCAAGGCAGCAGAAAACGCCCCTGCAGTACCAGGCTATAAGTCATTCCACACATTTTGGCTACAGCACATGGACCAAAGCTCCAAAGGCGGTGGTGTTTCCATATTCATAAAGGATGCACACACCTCCAGACTGGTAGCCCAACATAATGCATCAGAAATATTTCAGGTGCAGCTAACATTGGGTAAGACAGAGATTCAGGTCGTAGCCTGCTATAGGTCCCCAGCCATGTACCAAGACTCGCACTCCACATTCCTAAGCACCCTGGAGAATATTAGGGTCCAACCTAACACTCGTGACTTCAACTATCCTTCCATTAACTGGGTAAACTACTCAAGTACCAATACACTTGCCCAGTGTTTCCTGGAGTTCATTAATTCCAATGCCCTGGACCAGCTCATTCATATCCCCACTAGAGGTAGCAACATCCTTCACCTGGTCATTACTAACATGTGGGACCATTGCTCTACACCAATAGTCAGGTTCTCCTTGGTTAGATCTGATCACAATCTAATCACTTTGGAAATCAACATCCCTCCCTCTCACCCCCCCCCCTCGCAAAGGTAACCACCATGAAAAACTTCTTCAAAGCTAACTTTGGGCTCCTAAAAACAGAGGTGGCTAACTGCTCAGCACCCATGCAAATGAAGAATAGTTGCATGACCGCAGAATCATACACCAATGTACTGTACAAACACGTACACAAATGCATGGATCTCGCCATACCCAATAGAACCTAGACACTCTCCTCCAAAAAAAAGAAGCCAATCTGGTGGTCCCCTGCCATAAACAAACTCTACAACAGAAGGAGGAAGCTGATGTGGAATAAGGTGAAGTCCCAAGACTGGAAAAACTCCCTTATCAGCTTCAACAAGAAGTTGAGATCCCTCATCAAATCCTCTAAGGCTATCTATGAAAACAGAATTGCAGTAGATAGTAAAGACAATCACAAGGCCTTCTATAGTTATGTAAAGAACAAACAACAAGAAGTTGAGATTCCTCATCAAATCCTCTAAGGCTATCTATGAAAACAGAATTGCAGCAGATAGTAAAGACAACCACAAGACCTTCTATAGTTATGTAAAGAATCTCCATGGCAATACCAAGATTTGCTCTGAGCTACTGCACAATGGTACCTCCTATACCGAGCCAACAGATATCGCCAGTATACTGGCTGACAGATTCAGTGCCAACTTTACCCCCTCTCCCCCCCAAAGCACCAATCACAATACCAGTAGATTGCCAGGCACCCAGTATTACTGGGTGCCTGGCAATCTACTGGGTGCCAGGCACCCAGTATTACTGCTGCACAGGTTAAAACAGCATTGTCCAAGGCCAAGAATACATTTTCTATGGGACCTGACAATATCCCCGGTTGTGTTCTACATGAACTACAGAGTGAACTGGCACCTCACCTGTGTGCCCTGTTCAATCACAGCCGTACCTCAGGCATTGTCCCTACTGAATAGCGCACTGCTACAGTCATCCCTCTTCACAAAGTAGGAGCGACTACAGAACATGGGAACTATAGCCCCATTAGCCTGACGAGTCTGACATGCAAAGCTATGGAACACATCATCATGGACCTAATAAACAAGGATATAGGTAATCTCCAAACTCTGGATCCCACACAGTTGGGTTTTGTGAAGGGTAGATTATGCCTGCTCAACTTGGTCGACGTCTTTGAGTCAGTTACCAGAGCTCTGGATGAAGGCAAGGTGGTTCATACAGCCTACCTTGATCTGGCCAAGGCTTGATACCATTCCCCACTCAGGAATCATAGAAAAACTCACTAAGCTTGGCATCAACCCCTATATCACTAGGTGAGTTGTAAAGTGGCTCACAGATAGAACCCACAGTGTGAAAGTAGCTGACTCCAAGTCAGACTGCGGAGTCCCACAGGGTTCGGTCCTGGGTCCTCCCCTGTTTGGTATCCACTTCTCTGAAGTCCAGGCCAACACAAAGGGACTCTGGCTGACAAAGTCCACAGACGATTACAAGTTGGGAGCTATTATTAACTCCTCAAGTGATGTTGACATCCTACAGAATGGCCTCACTGAGACCAATGACTGGTGTCAGAACCATGGTGTTAAGCTCAATGCCAAAAAATGTGTCATCATCCCCTTTGGGAAAAACACGGTTCCCATGAATTACCACATTGATGGTAGTCCACTGAACACAGAAGGCGTTATAACAGATCTGGGAACACAGGTTGACAGCAACCTCTCTTTTCATCACCACATTGCCACTGTGGTCAGAAAGTCCTTCTATGTGTCACATCTCATTACTAAGAGTTTTTCATCCAGGAAGAAAGAGGTGATTGTCTCCCTCTACTCTTCCCTCATTAGGCCAGTCATCGAGTACAATGCCCCATTTGACACATACCTCACTAGACACCTGTAACAACTGGAGTGGTCGCAAAAGTACCTCATAAAGAGGATCCTAGGCCTTAAACACTTGTCCTATATGGACAGACTCAAAAAACTCCAACTATTCTCTGTCTCATATCGCCTACTTGAGGCAGTCTCTGCTTGACTTACAAAGCCATGTCTGACTCAGCTCTGTTAGAAATGCTATATCTAAAGAAATCCCAATCCCTCCGCACCACACGCTCCAGAGACTTCAACCTGATTACCACAATTAACAGAACATGCTGGAGGGACAGGTTCATAACCCAGAGACTGCCCATGCTATGGAACAGACTTCCCATACATGTCAAGCAGAGCACCTCTCTAACCCTCTTCAAGAGAAATCTTGATGAGTGGATGGGAAACAGAAAATTCACCTCAGGGATAACTCCAGTGGCTCTACTTGACAGAGGCACTGGGAACTAAGGTTGGGTGGCACTATGCCAGGGTAATCCTATGGCCTGGCTTGTAAAGGCCTCAGGGCCATTAGCTTAGTATACACCTATGAACCTATGATTTTGGTGTGACTGCTAAGGATATGTGGGAATAGACTAAACAAAAGATAATACAAAAACTGAGAAATTGGAAGCTCTGTTATAGGAATGTGGATAGTAAGACACAAGCAGATAAAATGTTTTTAGTCCCTTTAGTCTTATACACAGGTCAGGCATATTTTTATCAACCTGAGGAGAAGTTGTGGATAGCAATTAATAAAAAGATGAAGGATGTTATCTAGGAGGGGAAGGCATCAAGAGTCAAGTGGGATAAGCTGATTCGTCCAGTAGAACAAGATGGATTGCGATTACCCAATTTGCAGGAGTACTTCAAAGCTACACAGTTAAGGCTCCTATACATAGCACAAGCAGAAACCTATAGTTCAAAGTGGAAAGAGATGATTATGAAAGAGTGGGGAAGCTCAAGAAACAAGGAGAGATTGGGATTTTGGATGCAGGCCTTTAAGGAGAATAACAATAGTCATACAGAATATTATATTCATAAAGTAGCATAAAGTATTCTAAGAACTAAGCCAACATGGGAAAGGAGAAAGGAGATTTTGCCAATAGGGATGACTGCAATTCAGGATACAGACAATAGGCAAGATGGGGCTGGAAATTACTGGAGAAAACTGGCAAAGGACCTAAAGTATTGGGAGCAAATGACTACAGAGGAAAAGGTAATATAATGGGAAGATGCCAAGAATTTATTTTATCTGCAGGTTAGAGATTACCTTTCTTATCAAGGACTCATATCAGTGTATAGGCAAAGAGAAATAAATAGGGGTGTCCTAAACAAAAGACCAGCACTGGTAGAGTTTTTAGTAGACTCTAGAGCAGAAGCTGCAGTTAAAAAATGAATAATTAGTACAGCATACAAAATGTTGCCTGATAACTACAAGAATCAATCAGGGGAGGTTAGAAAGGCTTGGGAAGAGAGACTGGATAAGCGATTTACAAATAAACAATAGGGGGTATATGTTTGTCTTCCAAATATGTAACAAAATCTAGAAGATTTAGGATTTTTTGCTTGGAAATGTTTACATAGATATTTTTATACCTCAAGTAGACTCCAGAGAATTCTTACTCAGGTAGACAGCAAATGTTGGAGGTGTGCTGGGGAAAAAGATGGTAACTGGGAACATATTTTTCTGGTAGTGTAATGAGTTGTCAGACTAAATATTCTCTCCAGACTACTCTATCAGAGATACAGGGTGAGCAAATTGGTGTAACTAGGGAAATTATTTTTCTGAGCTATGATACAGAATCAGAATTACCTAGACATAGTAAGGCCTTGCTGAGTCTAATTATGGTTGCTGCCAAAAAAGAATTACCTAGAAAATGGAAATCAACTTCTAAACCAACTATACTAGAAGTAGTGAATATAGTAACAGAGATAAAATAACTGGAAATGGGATCGTTAGGAAAGGGTAGGAGCAAATTACATAGGAAAAACATGGGAACTGTGGGAACAATACATCCATGGGAGGAATGAGGTTTAAGAGAAGGCAGGATTTGAATGAGCTACGTAATTTTTGATTGGCAATGATTGGGTAGATTATAAGTAATGTATAATATTTGCAAGTAGAATTATGTAAATATGGGTTGTGATGCAAAATGCTTTCAACTAAGATTATGTCAATATGGTTTGTTTTCATTTATATTGTTAGATTAGGGACTTCCATTTTAAAGTAGTTATTAGACATTAGACAGGCACAAGGGTAAAATAAATTGTCTTTCTTTTATGCATATAAGACAGTTAAGCAGAAAGATAAATAACCTTGCTGGTCAAGCATGATAGTTTATTAGAAAGGAAAGATAAGCATAAAGTGTGTAAAAAATACAGAAATACAGAATGTTATTTTCTCAAGGGAAAGATGCAATTTTGCCAGCTACAGAATGTTCCTTAACGGATTGTTAAATAAAGCACATACAAGACAAAGCCTGAGACCAAGGTTAGGAGAAGTAAATAAGGACAATTACTGGACTGAAGCAATAAAATATGTTGTGTTCAGGATAGTAGTTCAGTTAAGGTTAGTTCATTCGACATGGCACTACAAAGAAAATTAAGCTACAATACAGGCACTTGAGCCTGAGTACAGAAGATAGGTCAAATAAAGACTATTAATATTTTAGTTTACATTGTTCAGGACAATCAGAATATGACATGCAGTAACTTTGGATATTGTTTATCAGCATTGTTAGTGAAGACAATATTCAAATATTGTGAACATCTAATAAGGCCTTATTGAATGAACTACAGTGTTTAGAAAATTCATTCTGAAAAGTACACAAGACTTGGCCCATAAAGAAGAGACTGGCACCTGTTCAGCACGAGTTTGGGTAATTAACAGATACAGACTTTCGTTCTCAATCTCATTACAGTGTTTCCAGGTATTTATAGTACAGTACAGTCTTATCAATTCTTACATATATAAATGTATGATTGCCTATGTCATAAGTGATAATCTAATAAAGATGTTTCTTGTTTAAAAAAAACAATGTAGGCATAATTGCTGGATTTGGGGGATGACAGTGAATATAAATGTACACATAATCTGCCACCAGCCAGATGCATTTTAATGAATGTGAGTTTCAAGAGAAGAGAACTTTACTGTTGCTTATGCTAAGTCTCCTTTCAATGCATGAATGTTTTCTTTTCTTTAGCAAAAAAGCTACCAGTGTTTGTACTATAAAATTTGAAATAAAGGTTTTAAATCAAATCTCTGTAAGCACTGCAAAACTAAATAAAATAGTATGCACACTGACAAGTTTGAACAGTGTTTATGGTAACTGGGGTACGACAGTCAAGTAATGAGACACTGGAATGGTTGCATGGGGGAATGGTTCATTACCCTGCCTATGTCCCCATTTGACCATGATACAGCTGTGCCTCTGCTTTCAGTTATCCCTGTTGGTAACATCTCCTTTCTGCATTTACTTGCTGTCTCATTTCTTAGAATATTTTCTGTTACTTTACAAAGTAACATTTAGTATGGTTGTTATTCTCCTTAAAGTCTTGCAGTCAAAAGTTCTATTCTTTCCTTATTTTCTGAATTCCTCCCCCCATTTCATCATCATCTCTTTCCACTTTGATTTATATCAGCTTTAAAGTAACCTTTCAAATCAGATAATCCTTAAGCACCTCGTTCTGGGAGGGAGAATCATCTTATCCCACATAACGCTTTTGCCATCCTCCTCTCCCAAATAAATTCATTTGACTTTTTATAAGATTAGCATCTACAGCTTCTTCTCTGGTTGATACAAATTTGACTGTCTGTATGTAAGTTTAAAGGGAATAAAAACATTTCAAGGTTTGTGTCTTACAACAATATCCATTATCAAGACCTTTCAACTTCTCAGTTTTTGCATTATATTTTTAGTCTATTCCCATATTTCCGAAGCTGCCATAACAGAGTTTTTAATCCATACACTTAAAATACTTCATCTTTTCATGTTCCCAAAAAGTATGGGTGTTGCTAAACTAATTCATGCAAGGTTGTATAGTATGTCACTACAGCTTTTTTATCTTTGTTTATTTTATATCATGGAGGAGGTGATGCCTGTCCTCTCAAGCACTGTGCTGTTTGGGGATTTTGTCCTGCCATATGATACCAAGTATGTGCCTAAGGCAGCGGATATGAAATACATTGAGCTCTGCTCCTGTTTTGAGTACAGAGTCCATGTTTCACTACCATACAGTAATGTGCTCAAAACACTGGCTGCGTAAACCTGCACCTTGGTGTGCACTATGAGCTTTTTATTAGACTCTCTTTGTCAGCCTGGAAAACATTGTGGCAGCTTTTCTAATGCATTTGTTGATCTCGTTATCAAGCAACAATTTGTCAAAGATTATAGAGCCTAGGTACATGAACTCATGGACAACCTCCAGCTCATAGTCTCTCACCTTGATTGATGGATCATTGCCCACATTTTGGCCCATCACCTGGGTCTTCTTTAAACTGATTGTGAGGCCAAATTCCATATAAGCATGTGCAAAGTGAGTCATGAGTGACCGAAATTCTTGCCAAGTATGAGGCACAATAGCTGCATCATCAGCAAACATGTACTACCTATGATGCTTCCTAAACACCCTGGTCTTTGATCTAAGCCTCAACAGTTTGAAGAGGTTGCCATCCATTCTGGTTCAGAGAAAGATACCCTCAGTAGCAGTTTCAATGTCAAATTTCAACAGAACTGAAAAGAAGATACCAAACAGTGTTGGAGCCAGCACACAGCCCTGCTTTACTCCACTTAGAATCTTGAAAGGTTCAGATGTGGATCCGTTGCACATAATGGTCCCCTCCATGCCTTCACTGAAGGCATTGATAATGCTAAGCAGTATTGGAGGACAGCTGATCTTTGCCAGAATCCCAAACAGACCTTTCATACTGCCAGTGTTGAATGCCTTGGTCAGATCAATGAAGGCAATATACAGAAGCATGATCTGCTCCCTGCACTTTTCTTGTAGTTGCCTTACAGATAAAAAACATGCCTACAGTAGACTGTTCAGCTCTGAACCCATACTTTTACTCAGGGTAAACTCTCTCTGCAAGAACATGGAGCCTCATCTTCAGTACAACATGTGTAAACAGCTTCCCCATGGTACAGACAAGGAGATGCAGCAATAGTTGTTACAACCACTTATCTCACCCTTATTCTTATAGATAGGAACTAAGTTAGCATCCCTTATATCTTGTAGTTCACTACTTTCTCTCCAGCAGTGGCAAAGTATTGCAAGCAGCTCAGAGATCAGGGTACCATTGGTACATTTAAGGATTTCTGAGGTATACATTCTTTTCCAGGGGCTTTTCCAGAAGAGAGTGCTTTTAGTGCATCATTGAGTTCATTCAAGATGGGCTCAGCATTGAGTTCAGTCATAGTTGGTTCAATGGTATCCGGGGCTTTCTCCATAACTATGGCCTCTCTGGCATACATCTGTGAGTAGTGTTTCACCCAGTGTTCCTTCTGCTTGGTTCTGCCCATCAAGACCTTGCCTGTGACTGACTTGTGGGATGATTTTCCTGTGTGATGGACCGATGACTTACTTAATCCCACTGTACAGTCCTCAAATGTTACCAGTGTCTGAGGTCTGTTGAATCTTGAAGCAAAGTTGGAGCCAATAATCATTTTCACGCCACCAAGCTACCTGTTTTCTTGACTCTGAGAACACTAGAGTGCCTGCAAGTTCTCCTCATTGGGCGAGGACCTGTATGCAGCCATTGCTTGTCTTTTCCTTCTCAATCAGGGGTGTCAGCACTTCAGTGTGGGCTTCAAACCAATCAGCACACTAGACTGTCTTCTTCCCAAAGATAAATACTGTAGTGTTTTAGATAGTAACCCATAGTTTTTCCTATCTATTGCTGGTGTCATTGCCATCTAGGCAGGGCAAGGCCTCTTCAAGTGCTTGAACTGACTTGCATACTTTTGAAGGGTCACAAGTTTTGCCTATGTCAATGCATGGCCTCCATTCTTTTTTTAGAGCAAAAGAACCCTTGCATCTGTATGTTCACCCTTCTATACACAAACAAGTGGTTGGTATCACAATCTGTGCTATGGTAATTGTGTGTTATCCTGAAACTACATAAACTGCTGCATTTGGTGAGGCCAAGTTTGAGTTGGTGCCAATGTTTTGATCTTGGTTGCTGCCATGAAACTTTGTACAGGGGCTTCACAATGAAGAAGGTGTTGGTTATGCAGAGGCCATATTGGGAACAAAGTTCAAGGAGATGCTGTCCATTTTCATTCATCTTTGCTGTTCAAACTGTCCCAGACAGGATGGCCAGCTGTGATGGCCATTGCTAACTCTGGAATTAAAATCACCAAAAATTAATAATGCTTCATGGGAAGGGACCTCACTGATGGCAGCATTAAGTTCATCATAGAACTTCTCATTGACTTCCTGGGTAGAAGTTAAAGTTGGAATGCAGACACTGAACATGTTGACCATGGCCACTGGTGTTTGTAGCTGAATTTTCAGCAGTCTCTCATTTCCCATATTTGGTGGTATGACTGAGCCAATAAGGTTGTTTCTGATTGAAATCAACTCCATGTTCCCTGGTCAGCTTTGGTTCCTGGAGAGCCACAATGGAATGGTAATCAAAAAAGTTACTTTATTTGAAGACAATATTACTTTGTACTTAATAAATCCAGAAAAGTGTTTCTCAGTGTTGTTGAGACAGTTTCAAGTCTTTTAATGATATAAAACAAATAACGGTAAAACAAAAGCTATAACAATAAACTATGTACCCACATATGAATTGGTTCAGCAATGCCTTCATTCAATGGGACATGTTAAGATGAAGTATTTAGGTGTATGGATTAAAGTGGATTCTATTATGGCAACTAAGGATTTGTAGGGAGAGGCTAAACAAAAGATATTAAAATGAGAAACTGGAAACTTTGGATCGTGGATATGGATAGAAAGCTACAAGCAGTGAAATTGTTTCTGGTCCCTTTAATTTTATATACTGGTCATTTCTATTTGTGTCAACCACATGAGACATTGTGGACCACAATTAATATAGAGTTGAATTAATTTATTTGGGAAGGGAAGAGGGCAAGTGTTAAATGGGTTGTCCCCATAGAACAAGGTGGTTTAAGAATACCTGATTTGAAGGGATATTTTATTGCTATACAATTAAGGCTCGTGCACATAACACAAGCAGAAGGTTATAAGTTAAAGTGGAAAGGAATAATACTAAAATGGGGGTGGGGGTTGAAAAGTAAGAAGAGCATAGGATTTTGGATGCAGGTCCTTAAGGAAAGTAGCAACATCCATACAGAATATTATATTCATAAAGTAACAGAAATTATTCTAAAAACTAAGCCAACATGGAAATGAAGAAAGATTTTACCAGAAAGGATGACTGCATGTCGAAGTTAGAAAACAGGCAATAGGGGGCTGGATAAAGTTAGCAAAGAGACAAAGAGTTTGGAAACAAATAATGAAAGTGTCAGTGTTTTGAAAGCAGGTCAGTTGAACTTCTGACCAAAAATGTTTAGCTAAAAGCATTTTTGATGATACTGGAGAATTCCCTTTTCTTCACTGTTGTGTGACCTTAGAGAAGGTATATTTAATTAAAAAAGTGTGCCTCCACATGGGGTGCAGGGTGGCTCCCCCCTCTGAAAGAAAGATTTTCTTTTATGTTTTGCCAAAAGGGCTTTAGCTAAACATTTTTTCAATCAATTTGCATTTGACCAAACTGCTGTCATTTTATTGACATGAATCCATAAATAACTAGAGAAAGAAAGATAGTAGAGTAGGATGAGGCTAAGCAGAAGTTTGGACTGCAGGACAGAGACCATCTTCCCTACAAGGAAGGAATTGATAACAGAATACAGGCAAAGAGAAAGGAGTAGGGGAATGCTAGGTGAAAGACCATATATAGTAGCTATCTAAGCTGAGTCTAGAACACAAGGTGCTGTTAAAAAAGGGATAATTAGTAGAACATATGAAATATTGCACAATAACTATAAGAGTCAATCACAGGAAATTAAAAAAAAATTGGAAAGGAGAATGGAAAGGCTCTATACAAAGGAACACTGGGAGGACAGCTATATGTCTCCCAAGTATGTTACAATGTCAAGAAGGTTTAGAATTTTCATTTGTATTTGCATAAGCATTTTAAACCCCAAGAAGACTTCAGATATTTTTTGTCAAATAAATGTTAGATGTGTGATGGGAAATAGTTAATTAGGAACATGTTTTTGGGAATGCAGTGAGTTGGCAGATTTTAAAAATCCCCTACAGAGTACTTTGTCAGAAATACTAGGCAAGTTGTAACTATGGAAATTATTCTTCTGAGCTGGTATATAGATTCTGAATTGCCCAGACATAGTAATGAATGCCTTACCAAGTTTAATGATATTGGTTGCAAAAAAGTACGATAAAATGGAAATCAAAATCTAAACGAGATGTAACTATAGTGCTGAATATTGTAAATGAAAAAGTAGAACTGGAAATGGAATCTTTAGAAAGGAAATGAGCAAATTTCATAGAAATAAATGGGAATTTATGGGGACAATACATGCAGAATAGTGTTCAGAAGGAGTGAAATTTAAGAGAAGGCAGGAATTGAAAAATTTGTGTAATGTTGAAGTGAATGAAATTTGTTAAAATGAATACAGCATGTTAATTACAAAATAAATTTTAATATGGTTTGTCTTCTTTTGTATTACTGTATATATACGTATGTCGCTTTTTTAATGCCATGTTTGATAAAGATGTTTAAAGACACTGTTGTTGTGAATGTGACTGACCATCCTTTTTCAGATCACAAGACATAAAGATGTAAATTCCTATTCTGCTTCACTTGACTTATAAGTAACTAAGAATGGTAAAAATCACAGTGTAAAACTAAACAGTGTATGTATACAGAAGCAGTAAAAGTCAGAGAGACATCTTGAATTACGTCTGCATAGACTCATAGCAAGAATGTCCTGCAAGACTATATTTTTTAAAGGATTATAATGTTTTCCAGGAGAATATCACATGAAAATAAATCCTGATGCAGTACCAGTGATATGCTCTCAGGAGTAAGTCAGGGGAGAAACTAACCTCAGTAGAATGATTCAGTGACATGAAGAAGCAAATCTAACAGCATGGGTGAATAGTATGGTGATTGTTATGAAATAAGTTTATTATTTGTACTGGTTCATGATATCTGAATAAGGTGATTAAAAGAAAGCATTAGCCAATGCTTACATCTAAAGAAATAGTCTCAAGAATGTCAGATGCTAAATTATTTTTATTACTAAATGAATGCCAGAGTTCCTCACAGTTGAAGTTAGATGACGAAAGCTCCCTCCAAACTATGTACATTTAATATGCTACGTGGAAGGCACAGATGTTTTAAGGCTTCAATTTAGTATATTATCAGCTCCAAGGATATTCCTAAAGAGCCACTGTGCAAGTACTTGAATGCTTAGAAAGTGTATACATACCTAATGATCTACTAATGCAGGGTAAGACACAGGAACAGCGATGATAAGAGATTGATGCCCCTAGTAAATGGGTAAGACAGCATAATTTTAAGTTCAATAGTAGCAACTCTAAAATAAGAATAGCAAGTCTGAAATATATTGTTAAATTCAGAGGAACTGGTGCCTGTAAATAGAGCATTTTTGTAAATGCCACTGACAGGATACAAAGAGGAATTATTGTGGTTTCTTGGAATGGTCCTGTATCTTGCAAGGCTTGCCTCTGTACAAGATACAGTGGATATAAAAAGTGTACACACCCCTGTTAAAATCCCAGGTTTTTGTGATATATAAAAAATGAGACCACAATAAATCATTTCAAAACTTTTTTCCACCTTTAATGTGATCTATGACCTGTACAATTCAATTGAAAAACAAACAAATCTGTTAGGGGAAAAATATGAAAAATAAAAAAAAAAGTACAATAAGCTGGTTGCATAAATGTGCACACCCTTAAACTAATACTTTGTTGAAGCACTTTTTGATTTAATTACAGCATTCAGTCTTCTTGGGTAGGAGTCTATCAACACGGCACATCTTGACTTGGCAGTAATTGCCCACTCTTCCTTGCAAAAGCATTCCAAATCTGTCAGATTGTGAGGGCATCTCTTGTGCACAGCCCTCTTTAGGTTACCCCACAGATTTTCTATTGGATTTATGTCTGGGCTCTAGCTGGGCATTCCAAAACTTTAATTTTCTTCTGGTGAAACCATTCTTTTGTTGATTTGGATGTATGCTTGGGGTCATTGTCGTGTTGAAAGGTGAAATCCCTCTTCATCTTCAGCTTTCTAGCAGACACCTGAAGGTTTTGGACCAAAAGGGACTGGTATTTGGAACTGTTCATAATTTCCTCCACCTTGACTAAAGCCACAGTTCCAGCTGAAGAAAAGCAACCTCAAAGCATGTTACTGCCACCACCATGCTTCACCATGGGGATGGTGTTCTTTTGGTGATGAGAAGTGTTGTTTTTGCGCCAAACCTACCTTTCGGAATTGTGGCCAGAAAATTTAACCTTGGTCTCATCAGACCATAACACATTTTCCCACATGCTTTTGGGAGACTTGGTGCATTGTTTTTTAAATTTTAGCTGGGCCTGGATGTTTTTCTGTGTAAGAAAATGCTTCCATCTTACAATCCTACCCCATAGCCCAGATGTGGAGAATATGGAAGATTGTTGTCACGTGTAGTACATGACTAGTACTTGCCAGAAATTCCTGCAGCTCCTTCAGTGTTGCTGTAGGTCTCTAGGCAGCCTCCCTGACCAGTTTTCATCTTTTCTTTTCATCAGTTTTGGAGGGGAGGTTTGTCCAGTTCTTTGCAACTTCACTGTTGTCCTGTATTTTCTCCACTTTTTGATGACTGTCTTCACTGTGTTCCATGGTATAGCCAATGCTATGGAAATTTTTTTGTACCCTTCTCCTGAATTATACTTTTCAACAATGAGATTCTGTTGATGCTTCGTACGCTCTCTGCAAACCATGGATTTTGCTGTAGCAGACAACTGCGTAAATGTCAGGAAAATCCTACTAGGACAGCAGAACTTTATTTGGGGTTAATCAGAGTCTCTTTAATTGATAGCAGGTGTGTACCCAAGAAGACTGAATGCTGTAATTAAATCAAAAGGTGCTTCAACATAGTATTAGTTTAAAGGTGTGCACACTTATGCAACCAGCTTATTGTAAGTTTTTTATGTTTTGCATTTTTTCACCTAACAGATTTGTTTGTTTTTCAATTGAATTGTACAGGTTATAGTCACATTAAAGGTGGGAAAAGTTTTGAAATGATTTATTGTGGTCTCATTTTTTTATATCATAAAAACCTGTTATTTTAACAGGGGTATGTACACTTTTTATATCCACTGTAAGTATGCCTCTAAAAAAGCAAAGCTAGTAAAGAATAATGTAGCCTGACATTTGAGGTATGAGCAAGAAAAATATTTTGAAATGCTGAAGAAACTAGTTCCAGATGCACCACTATTATTATTATTATTATTATTATTATTATTATTATTATTATTATTATTATGAGCATCATCATCATCATTATTATTTAGTACTTTGATGAGAATAAGTCATTTGTGGTGCAAGTAGATGCTAGTCAGAATGGTACTGGAGCTGTGATCCTACAATAAAACAGACAAGCTGCCTATGGGTCAACATTTACACAAAATAGATATGCTAATATAGAAAGGAACAGTGCATGTGCAGAGAATTAGTCAAGCAGTTAGCACAAAGAATTAAGGCTATACGCTGTTAACAAGCTACTTCCTGTGGTACATTGTTTGATTCACTCAGCCATAATTTGCCTACTGTGTGATTTTGAGCAAGTCAACTAACTAGACTGCTCTAGGGCAACCAGGAATTTAGGCTAGGCTCCTTAATTGTCTCCTGGAATATACAACTACCTATGAACATATCTGTGGTAAAGATGTTTAAAGGAAACAGACTATAAACCCTTATAAAGCATATTTGGGAGGTCTTTGTGCAATGCATATCTGAGTTTGCATAAGTTGCCACTTAAACTACAGAAGTATAATCTGAATGTGAAATATGAATCAAAAGAAAAAGTACATATAGAAGAGGCGCTGAGTACAGTACATATAGAAGAGAAGAATGAAGAACTGCTATAAGAATTATATACTATTTAGGTAATAATGCAGTTTCCAATGAGAAGCAGAAGTAAAAGAAGTTCCTAGATGCACTAAAATTGACTTAGAAATGCAGTTACTAAAATACATTACAGTGAAATTATGACCTGAACAAAACATAGCAATAAGCAAAGAAAGTCAGTCTTTTTTTCTTTCAAGGAAAAAATAAGATACGTCCAGGCGTTCACATTCAAAGTTGACAAAACAATAATTCACAGTTAGATGAGAAGACAGATGCTTGAGAGGAGACATGAATCACATCTGGGAATAGTAAAATGCAAAGAAAGTAAAAGAGATATACAGTACTGTCCAGGAATGTTGACTTAGAGTTTGTATTACAAAGTTGTGCCACCTAAAATGTATACTGTGACAACAGTGAGGCAGAAGACATGTTAATTGATATGCTGCATGAGTATCTTGATAATGAGGAGCTTCTTCACCCCTGTAGTCAAGTGAGCATATACTGTCTCTTATATCCGTGGATTATTAATCCAAGTTCTCTAAAATAATCAAAGTGACAGACAAAAGTGCAATTAGGATCAGTGCATTATAGTCTATATTCTCATGATAGAGGACATCTGGTATTGTCATATCTGACAATGCCCGTGATAAAAAAAGTTAAGAATTCACAAGATTTGTGCATGAGTGTGGGTTCAAGCATGACACAAGTCCATTAAACTGCAATAAACTGATTCAAGTGTAGAGAAGTACCCAAACAGAGAAAATATCATAAAAAAGAGCAGCAGTAACAAAAGCTAAGAGGATTGCCCTCCCTTAGTTCTGAAATTATAGGAGTTCTCCATTGTAAGAAGTCAAACTTTCACCAGCACATTTGTTAATGGACAAAAGATTGAAAAGCAATTTACTTACTTTAATTATGTTAACTGTTATGCATTAAAATATTCCTGAATCAAATCCACAAAACTCTGGGAACCATTCTTTATGGTAAGGTGTAATAGCACCAACACATGTACACAGGGATGTAAACCAATCTTTGACAAATATTATCCTATTAACTCTCCTCATGTGATTCATTGACTATACTTTCAGTATATCTTATATCTGTAAGACCAATTTAACTGCCTCATATCCTTGTTCACCAAGGTTTAAACTAACACTGTTCTAGGATAAATGTATTATCTTTAAATTTAGCTTCTTTCATTTTCACCCCTTTATATAAACACTTATCAGCATGTACAACTACACTAGGATACACAATGTTTTTTCCCTAAAGTCTTTCTACAGCCACTTCTATCAGCCAGTTGTCTTACATATTCATTAACATAGCACACATACAATGGCTTAGCAGACACCACAATGTTCATTCCTTCTACACCTTAAACTTTTTTTTTCAACATACCATTTCACCATCACATTTCTTTTTATAATGGTATACATCCTGCATGTTTCCTCCTCCATTTGAAAGACGTAGTAGGTGGATTGCACGCTATAAATTTGGCATAACTGTGAGTGCTCATGCATGTGTGTGTTAGGGAAGAACAACTGTGGCAGGGCTAGCCAGCTAGCAGTGTGAGCAGTGGCTGTAGGTGACTGTCAACATTTTTGCAAATGGGAAAAATGGGTTGCAGAAGGATACATCCTGCCTATCCACATTATATACCTTTCTGTAAAAGTTTTGTCTGTAATTTACTAAGATCCACAGGCCAAAACCTCCTGCATGTACACAAACCCATCCACCCAACTGGTAAACTACTACTATCCCACACTATAGCCAAACTATGAAACAATCTCCCCACACCACTACGTAATATACCTAACCACAACAATTTCAAATCCATGCTTCTCTCCCATCTCTCCTCCAAATGGGAATGTCCTTCACATGCTCCCACCTAAAACTCCCACACTACTAACTCCACACCTAAATCATCATTTCTTTGCCTACTTTAACTTAATTCAGAGATCTTGCTCAGAACACCTTTTCATAAATCTTTTGCATGCATGCCTCTGGCCTACCTTACTCATATTCTCAAACTTTCATTGTTTGTTTTTCTTAGCCATTGTACCCATAATATTGTTTTCCTCTGTAATATTGTTAATTTGTCTCTATTCGTATGTATTTGTATGTCTGTTTGGGGCTTTTCCCCTTGGGTCTCCACTGAAAAAGGGTAATTCTTACCCAGCTGGACCAACTCGGTTAACAAATGCAAATAATAATAATAATAATAATAAATAATAATTCTCATTTGCCTTCTCTTGATTCAGCATTGTTGCAAAACTTTTCATTTTTATTTTCTTTCCTCAAAAAGTTCTGCTCTTCAAAAGCTGTAAAGAGAGTAAAATATTTCATCCTTTGATGTCACGTGTATGTTGTGTATTTATCATCTGTGGAAGTGTTTTTGCCACCCTGTCTATCAAGATCTTCATTCTAATCATGAGCTCCATATTCGGTAACTATGATAGACTCACACTTTTAATATATTCATTCTAACCTTTTTATTTTTAAGAAAAAACACCCCTTCTTAAAATCTTCATCATCTCCTTTTTCTAATGCTTCCTGTATTAACTCAGTTCTGTTAAAAAATATATACATATATATTATATATACACACTGACTCACCCACACACACATATCACAAGACAGACCACATATTCCTGGGACCTTATCATACTCTTCGTCCTTAGTAGAGCTCACTCTGCTTTTACTAATTTGCCTACTTTTCTCAGAAGGGCACAAACACTTCCCTTTTCCTTTAATACTACATGTACTCTGGATCTTCAAAGACTGAAAATGCTTCTGTTAATGTCTTTCAGTTTTTTCTTACACTTTCTTCCTGTAGCTTTTTCAAGCTGCATGCCTCTGTTTACCTATATCACTCATTTAGCTCTTTCCTGCATCCTTTATATTGTTTTCTTCAATTTCTTTTGCTCACTAAAGTTCATTACCACTTTCATGGGGACATCCTTAAAAAATTATAGCATTTTGTCTTCCTTTTAACACCTGTCATTTTTTTTTCTCACACAGATTTATTGACTTCCTTTCTTATGCATTCATCTTCTCACTCACATTACAGTTCCAGATCACCTTTCCTGAACACTACACCTCTCTTCAATGCTATTCCCCAAGCAACATTCTGTGATTTTTTTACTACTTACTATAAATTCCTAATACAGTTGTGCAAAATTATGGTTAGTGCCTTTTCATAACAACTCTATATCATAAGTACTAGCATTATTGTACAAAATCCTTTTTGTTCACTTTTTTCCAGGTTTTTTTTCACATCCACTCTGGTAGTTATTTTTCCCATCTGACAAATAAAATACCTTATCAACATGACGTGTTGCATATTCATAAGATTCTTTTTCTCTCTGTATAGCAGCTCTTAATATTTTCTAAAGGTATATAAATAAAAATAATTCTGCATGACACAACATTTTTATCTAATAGCAACATTTTCACTTCCCCAGATCTTTCATGCTTCTTACTTTTAGCTCATGGGTTTTCATTGGTATAGTCATTCAAGAACATCTCTCCTTTTTTGTAACCAATTTTAGAACAATTTGCTCTCATCCACTCTCTAAATTCACATTAAATTTACATAGGATCATAGGAAGTTACTAGGCTATTGGCCCTGAGGTCCTTACAAGCCTAGCCAAACATTTAGCCCAAGTTCTGACAAGTCAGCACCCGATGCCCCTGTCTAGCAGGGACACAGGTGGAATCCCAGGGGTGTATTTTCTGTTCCCCATCCAGTTATCCAGGCAGTGCTTAAAAAGGATTAATGAGGTACTCTGCTTGATGTGGAGAGGGAGTTTATTTCACAGATGGGGGGATTGTCTGGGACACAAATCTGTCCAGCCAACAAGTCCTATTGATGTCACAGAGCAGGTTGAGGTCATGTGTGCAGGTTACTCGAGTGGAGCTTGGCTTGCAGATATGCAACAGTCCCATCAAGGCGGGGTCAGAGATTGTTTTGTATTCGACACAGAGGTCAGCTCTGAGGAGTCTGTATGAGACTCAGTAGATGGACAGGGCTTTTAGCCTATCTGTGTAGGGTAGATGTTTGAGGCCCTGAATTCTCCTGGTGAGGAACCTCTGTTGTCTCTCCAGCTGCTGCATGTGCTTTGTGAGGTACATGCCAAAAGGAGCATTGTACTCAAAAATGGGTCTTATAAGGGAAGAATACAGGGATGTTATGACCTCCTTGGCCCTGGATGAGAGACCCTTACTAATGAGGTGGGC
The DNA here is from genome assembly GCF_019279795.1 of Protopterus annectens. NCBI lineage: Eukaryota > Metazoa > Chordata > Ceratodontiformes > Protopteridae > Protopterus > Protopterus annectens. The sequence goes on along the minus strand of NC_056741.1, from coordinate 848,825,685 downwards.
CATGTAGAAAGCGTTCCATACAACGGAGGCAATATGGTGGCCAAAAGTCAGTTTGCTATTAACCTGGGTGCCCAAGTCCCTCACAACAAATTGCATGCTTAGGACCTTGTTATTAATGTGATATTTTGTGGACGTCACTCTCCCCAAAGAGGATGATGATGCATTTTTTAGCATTCAGTTTGAGGTCATGTTTCTGGCACCAATCACTTGTTTGGGTGAGACCCTCTTGGAGGATGCCCACATTACTAGGGGAATTGATGACAGTACCCAGCTTGCAGTCATCTGCAAACATGGTCAGCCATAGCCCACTGGTTTTGGTCTGCACCTCAGAAAAGTGTATTCCCAAACAACAGAGGCTCCAAGACCGATCCCTGGGATACACTGCTCATTATGGGTCTACTGCTTGAGGTGGCTTCCCCTGTTTTGACTAGGTGGGTTCTATCAGTGAGCCAGTTTGCTACCCATCTGGTAACATACGGATTGATGCCTAGTTGAGAGAGTTTATCTATTATATCTGAGTGGGGAATAGTATCGAAGGCTTGGCATGACCTCCCCTTGACAAAAACCAAACTGTCTGGGACTGAGTGCTTGGAGGTTGCCAGTGTCCTTGTTAATGAGGTTCATGATAATCCGTTCCATGTCCTTATATATCAGGCTAGTTAGGCTGATGGGTCTATAATTTCCTGGATTGGTGGATGCTGCACCTTTGTGCAAAGGGATGACAGTGGCTGTCCTCCATTCGGCTGAGATGAAGCTGGTACTCAGGCTTTGGTTGAATAGGGTGCCTAATGGTGCTGCAAGTTCCTGCCTGAGTCCATGTAGGATGCAGCCTGGGATGTTATCAGGTCCCATGGAGGCTGTATTTTTTGCCTTTGAGAGGGTAGTGATGACTTGCTCTCTAGAAATAAGGGGAGGAGGCAGGTGCTGGGGATGTCCTGATTTACTGATGGGGGGTTAGAGGGGTGAAGTTTTCACTGAATCTGCCTGCCAGCAGGTTGGCTATATCTGTGGTGTTTGTGTATATGGTGCCCTTGACCACCAGTTCTGAGCAGATCTGGGTGCTTCCTTTGAGATTACAGATGTGTGAACAAGGCCTTATGATTGCCTTTAGTAGATGTGGCCAGTGTGGACTTGAAGTTTGCTTTGGAGGATTTCACTATTGCTCTTATTTGCTTGTTCAGGCTAAGGAGAGATTGCTTCCAGTTAGGCACCTGCCCCTTCTTGGTTCTGGACAACAACTTTTTCCTTTTATTATAGAGTTTATTTATTGAAGATGTCCACCAGACAAGTTTACTCTTCCTTGAGGAGGAGGATTTTGTCCTGTCAAGTATTCCTGAGTCCATGCAGCTATATAAATGCTTGTATAGTACTTTGGTGTAGGTTTTGGCATATGTGCCAGTTCCTATGTAGGGGGAGGGAGCTGTAAAACTGTTTGTACCTTCCCTCAGGAAGTTGTAATCAGCTTTGGATAAGTTTTTTTTGTTTGACCCTAGCTAGGGGAGGGGTCAGGGGAGATGGTGACTTCAAAAATGACTGCTTTCAATTACTGTCTTATCAGGGATGATGATACTGTAGGGATGCAGCAGTGGTTACTCATGTTGGTTAATACCAGGTCCAAGATATTATCACCTCTTGTGGGGGTGTTGGCCAGCTGGTCCAAGGCATTTGCACTGACAAAATCAAGGAATCTCTGGGCATTTGTGTTTTGGCATGAGTAGTTCTTCCAATCTATGGTTGGATAGTTAAAGTCACCCAGGATCAGGGTAAAGGGTTCAATCCTGACAGATTGGAAGATGTCCAGATAGGTGGAGTTGGTGTCTTGAGTCAGAGTAGGGGGCCTGTAGCTAGCTATGATTTGAATAGGTGTCTTGTCAATGGTCAACTGCACCTGGAGTTTCTCCTGTGCATCATACTGTTTGACCAGCCTGGAAGTGTGTATGTCTTTAATATATATTGCAACTCCATCTCCTTTTACTTTGCTGCCCACAGTTTGGGGTCTGAATGTATGATAGGGTAAGTAACCTGGCATGGGTGGGGTGCTCTTCAAGGCTTTAAACCATGTTTCTGTGGCTGCACAAATGTTAGCATCTTCCAGGGTTAAGAATGCTTGCAATGAGTGCAGTTTCATGTTTAGACTCCTAGCATTTAGCAGTGTGACCTTTAATTTGAGTTTTGATGAAATTTTTCATGTTGGTAGTTTTGACCTCATGGCATTGCCTAAAAAAGGCACTATGGGGGAGGTAAGAGCCTTTGCCAGGAGCCTGAAGCCCAAGGGAGACAGATGCAGGCCATCTCTGACAAAGCATTGTGGTCTGTCGATCATGTCTTCCCAGGCTGTCAGGTACTGGATTCCCTTGAAATGACACCAGAAACTAAGCCAATTGTTAAAGTCAATCATTTTCTGTTTGTACTGAGGTATCATTCTGGATGATGGTAGAATGCTGCTTAAGATTAGGAACATACCTTCCTGGGACACATATTCAGCGAGCTCAATCATGTCTCTTTTCATATAGTCCAGGGAGGTATGTCTTAAGTCATTCACACCAACATGGACTATGACAGAGTCATAACAGTACCTGTTGTTGAGAGACTTGAGTTCATGGGTGATATGGCGTATTCTGGCAAGTGACAAACAACTAACCGTGACTTTTTCCTTATCCAGCCTGGTGACGGGCACATCTGTGTGTCTCACAATGGAGTTTCCTATGACTAATATATTGGGTTTATGATTAGGTCTTAGTGGCTGTGAGACACAGGTGTGTGGACTGTGTGTGGTGTGGTGGGCAGTGGAGTTAGCATGTTTTTTTTGCCTCAGAGGTCTCTATTGTTTGAGTGTGTTTTTATTAAGGACCTCCGCATATGTGGGTGTATGTTGTGTAAGTGTGGATGGTGTTTGAGGTGTGGTGTTTGTGCTGACAAACTTCTCAGTGCCAGATTTACTGGCTTGTGAGGGACAGAGCATAGACTCCAGGTTCTAAATGTAATTGAATTTCTCACAAATTGTTTTCCTAGGTGGTAGAAGTAGAGGGCTGTCTGTGTACAAGAGACAGTTGCTACATTGTTTCATGATGCCCATATTAACCAGACTGACAGGAGAAACCACAGGAAATTGTCCATCCATATTTGTCAGAATCTGTGGGAGACAGGCCAAAGAGAGCTAAGGGGGTAAAGGGTGGAAGGTCTAACAGGAGTACTACTAGGTCATCACACAAGTGCTGCTAATGAAAATTTGTAGCTGTAATACCTCACAGTGGGTTAAAAACCATGCAGCTGTGGTGCGTGACATGCAAACAAGTCCAAACCAGCTCAAACATGTAGTTTAAATACCATAAAAAATAGACGATTCTAATAACACAGAAATCTAGTCAATCATGCTAGCCCTGCTTTCTTTATCAATCAGCTTGTGCCAGACAAGGTCCAGGCAGCCCTGCTACTCTCACTAGCAGAGAAGATAGGCCCCTACCAACACAAGATGGCTGCCAGAAACAAAGAAGGCAAACATAAGATTTCCAAATTATTGTGTTTCCAACTCTAGGACCCTTGAGCATCCCCAGCACAGTGTGCTCACAATAATCTATGCTACTGTGCTTCATTCCTTTACCCTGTCCAGCAGTGCCCAATCTCACAGACACCACATCTGAGTTCCAGCAATATTACAACCTTGCTGCTGAACAAGACAACTTACTTGTTGTAGAAGATCTATACTAATGTGCTTCATTCCTTTATCCTGTCCAGCAGTGCTCTATCATGCAGACACCACACCTGTGTCCCAGCAATATTACAACCTCTCTGGTGAACAAGACAACTTATTTGTTGTAGAAGTATGTTCTTCCAATGACGTGTACTTGTCAACTTAAAATTATTGTATTGTGTTAACTCGAATGGCATGCACACCAGCTGGGCCATTATCTGTAGTGTTCTCCCTGTAACTCCCTGAATCTTGGTATACCCCTGCCCACTCTGAGTCCTAAGCACCCCACTACCTGAGCTACACTTAAGTTGAAAGCAATCCTTTAAAGGCTAGACAAGAATATTTGACATATAACTCCTACAAAACAACCTTCAGCTGATTGACTTGCTACCTAGTGCGAGCTGCACTTCTGATCTTATAGTGTACCTGATCCTTACAATGAGGAGATAGCAATTTTAGTTTGGGCATTTAGCCATACCTTCTACTTACAGCTTTGGTGATTGCTTTTTATGATCCTGTGCTGTCTGGGTCATTTCATTTTATGCTTTTCTCAGATTGACTGTGGAAATCACAACTGTATCTACTTCATGTGCCATTCCTGAGCCCTAACTCCACCCCCACCCACTCCCCTGCCCCCACCTCTTTTCATGGAAGAATTTACAAGTATAGGTCAATTCTTTCTGGCGTAATTTCCAAATTCTTGTGTTCCCTACTCTAGGAACCCTCCGCATCCCAGCTCAGTGTGCTCACCACGTATATTCTCAACAATTTCTGCTTATTTTGTTGTTTTAAGGTATATCTTATGTTGTGTCTATTCTCAAATATCATCATCAGTTATTGAGGTAGAATATACCAGTGTGATTTTTACCTAGCAAGTGTTAAACACTCATATCTAGACTCACTGCCACATCCAATGGCCTGGTCTACCTATAGCACTACAGTCACAGTACACTTTAAGCACATCACTTAATTTTAATTTTGGGCAAGAAACAGCCAAAAGACTAGGTAATGCAAATGTAAGTGATATAAGTTCACCAAAGCAGTAACACTTATATTACAATACCTTTTTGCCCAATTGCTGTTAAATAAATGTTAATCATGTGTAAATTTGAATGAATTTTTTGTTCTAATATGCAATAAATACAGTACAGCATAGTGATACAGTACACATACAGTACACATAATTAATTATTCAATTGATTTAGAATTGTTTGATTATTTTATTATTAGTTTTTTTGATTTACTACCATTCCCTCTGTTTACTTTAAAACCCCATACCTACACTCTTTTCATATTCTTTTTTTCCTATTTTACTGTGCCTACACTTCTTTATCCTGTCCAGCAGTGCCCTATCTCACGGAAACCAACAATTGAACCTCACAATATTTCAACCTCACTGTATAAACTTCCAACTTACTTGTTGACCAAGACTTAAATTTTGTAGTATGTGTGTCCAGTGACTTGTACTTGTCTGCTTAAAATTGGGCTCTGGTATGCGTGAGTGTGTCCTGGGCAATTATCTGTAGTGTCTCCTGCCCCTGTTATAGCGTACCTGATCTCTACACTAGGGAGTCAGCAATTTTATCTCGGACATTACCTTCTTCTACCTTCTACTATTGCTTTTGTGATTGTTTTTATGATTTGTGTGCTGTCTGGTCTTCCAACTCCATTCACTCTCTCCTATGGGGCTCTCCCTCTGTCATACCCCTACACCCCCCCACCACACACCCCCCACTTTTCTCTTCATCTGACATACCCTCTATAGTTCTACTCTCTCTCTACCTTTACCATCCCACACACATTTTCTCCCACTCTCCAACTCATCCCAAACCCACCACCTCCTCCCTCATCCCATCCCACCTTCCCTCATCTGTTAGTCATGTCAGCACACCTTCACTCACCTATCCCCACCTTATCTTTCTTTCTTTTCTCTCCTCCTCTAACTCCTTTCACCTAACAATTCTAACCCCCTCTTTCAATTATATTCCCTTTCTCCAACTTTTTTCTACTTATTTCTAATCATAATTATAACCTTCATCTCATCATACTGTACTTCTTCTCATGCTTAAGCACTCTTATAACTCTGTATCTCCATGCTTACCTTCACATCCCACCACTTACTCATTACTCCTCACACCCCCTCACACCCCTCTAATCCCTCACCTTACTATCTCACTCTACCTAAACTAAATCTCTTCTCCTTCTCTGTTTCAAAACTACCAGCTCTAAACTTCATTTAAACACTCACCTACTTCTCACTAAATTCTCTCACTCACCCCACTAAAACCACCCCACTCTCTCCATCCCCCTAACACACCTAAACTCCCTCTCATCTAACCCCACTAATGACATCCACCCAGTCCAGTGACCCCCTCCCCTCCCACCATCACCAATCTCTCCCCACCCCTCTACTGCCAAATGTCTCACTATCTACTCAATTAACTTACAAAATCTATTTAACAAAGTAAAGACTTACACTATTGGATAGCCCATTACTGTCCACATATCCTAACCATATCTGAAACCTGGCTAAAACTGCATATCTCAAATGCTGAAATCCTACCCCCCACTACAACATTTACCTTCCAGATAGGAACTCCAAAAAAGGCAGAGGAGTAGCAATACTGTACTCTGAACAACTCAACCTAAACCCCCTACTAGTAGCTCTCCCAAACTTCCTCCCAGCAGAGCTACTTATTCTAAATTATCATCTAAACACACAAAAGAAATTTGCCATTGTAGCTATTTATATTCTATCTGGAAATAATATTCCTGTCCTTGAATCTATCCTCTCATGGATTTCTCTCCACATCCCCTATGAGCCTATTATCCTCAGAGATGTCAACATTGACTGGCAAAAACTATCAACCTCCTCCCCAGACCTTAACATTAATCTCCATTGTTTTAATCAACTCATTACAACACCCACTCACTTTAATAAAAACAACTATAATAGCTCCAGCCCAGATTAGATCCTTACCTCAGATCCAAACCTATACCACAACTCATTTATAGTACCTGATTCCTTGAGTGATCACCTCCCCATCTTTGTACATAGCCACTCTCTTCATATACCCAAGGCTTATATTTACACAGACCGTCATAACCTCTCCTCCTTTAATGTCCAGACATTCAGTAATAGGCTCACATCTATAAACTGGTCCAGTCTCAAACATCTTCCATTCTAGAATTCAACCGTACCTTCCTTGATATCCTTAACACCCTAGCAAGACTACAGAAACAGGATAAAAATAAATCATATCTCTTGACTGTGTAAGGGCACCCTGACACTTATGAAAAATCGAGATAGCACCTGGAAACTCTGGCTAAAAACTAAATCTACTACATTACTCCAAAAATATAAAGAGCTCAGAAACCTCACGAAAAAGCACATCAACCAAGACAAGAAAAAATTCTGTTATGAGGCACAATTCACCCATAAATTTAACCCCCAAAAATTCTGGTGCACCATTAACAACATCCTACACCCTGGAAGACCCACTACCCCTAACCCCTATCTAAACAATGCACCTCAAAAACCGCCACTCTACTAAACTCTTATTTTATTGAATCTATTCACAAATTGACTCACACAGACCAAACTAAAAATCCTCCACCCACCCTTCCCAACTCTTCCAATACCACCCCTTTTTCCCTAAACCCTGTTCCCACTGTATACTTAAATCTCTTCTACGTAAACTAAAACCATGCTCCCTCTCTGCAGATAACCTTCCTCCCCTCTTTCTTAAACTTCCTGTCCACTCGATAGCCTACCCTGTCACTATACTCATAAATAGGTCAATCCAAGAAGCTACTGTCCCTGACATTTGGAAATCTTTCTACACCATACCATTACACAAAGGAGGCAACTCCACCAATCCATCAAATTACATACCGATAGCCATTCTCTCGCCACTCTCTAATATTGTCGAGAAATACATACATAATCAGCTTCTTAACTATCTAATTGACAAAAACCTTCTGACTGCTACCCAGCATGGCTTTAGGCCAACCACAGCACATCCATGGCCCTTCTGTCTTTTACACATACTGTTGCAGAGGCAAGAGACAAAAACCTACTGGTGGCATGTCTTTTTCTTGACCTCTCAAAAGCTTTTGATTCAGTCTCACACTCTAAACTACTCAATAAACTAGCTGATCTAAACCTCTCCCCCTCTGCAATTCTCTGGTTCTCTAACTATCTTTCCAACAGGCTACAATGAGTCAAATTGCTTTCTAACTGCTCTTCTTTCTTACCTATCCAGACTGGTGTCAGGGCTCTATTCTAGGACCTCTTCTCTTCAACACCTTCACAAACAACATCCACCCTTCCTGTACCACTTCTTCCCTGATACAATACGCAGATGACTCTACCCTTATCTCCTGCTCTGATGACATCTCTCACCTCGACTCTATCACTCAAAACACATCTCATAACATTGAATAATGGCTAACTGACAACCAGCACATTCTAAACCCCCCCAAAAAACAAACTACTCGTTTTCCTCCCTAAATCCCTCTCCCACCATAAAACCACCTTTACCATCTCATCACATGACAAGACGCTTATTAAAGCTGATTCTCACACTAAACTTCTGGGTAATTTAATTGATGACCAATTAAAATTTGACATCCATATACAACTCTGTATTAAAAAGACAAATCAAAAAGTGGATCTACTCTATACAAACAAAAACTTCCTAGTCCCTAACACCAAACCTGCTTTATCACATGCTTTCCTCCTACCTTGTCATCTTTATGCCTCCACTAGTCTCACTTTTCTATAATCAACCTTACTAACTAAATTGGAACAAACTTATAAAAACATAACTCAATTTCCCAGCAATCAGCCATACAAATCCCATTACTGTATTGCTTTAACAGCTTCAATGGCTTGAGTTACCCAAACTTCTTCTTCTCTATCAGCTACAGTTCACTCACACCTTAACAAACCCTTAGCCTGTCCTTCCCTCTCCTCTCTCATATCCCTCTACACACCATCTCGAACTCTACGCAGCTCCAATCAACATCTTCTTAATATTTATAAAACCTATTAAAATACTGGCAAACTTCTATATAAAAGCACAGTGTCCCAAGTCTGGAACAATCACCCACCAAACATTCATAACATCAATTGAACAAATTTCAGAATTGAACTTAAAAACTACCTTCACCCCCAACACCTCCTTATACCTCTTTTTACTCTTCATCAAAGTGAAGGGTTTTAGTGTTTTATCACCACTTTACCTCTATTCTCTGCTTAGTATTATGACATACTTCTTCTTCTTCTTCTTTCAGCTGCTCCCATTAGGGGTCGCCACAGCAGATCAACTGTTTCCATTTCTTCCTGTCCTCTGCATCTTGCTCTGTCACATCAACCACCTGCATGTCCTCTCTCACCACATCCATAAACCTTATCTTAGGCCTCCCTCTTTTCCTGTTACCTGGCAGCTTCATCCTTAGCATCTTTTTCCCAATATACTCTGCATCCCTCCTCAGCACATGTCCAAACCAACGTAATCTTGCCTCTCTGGCTTTGTCTCCAAACCTTCCAACCCGGGCTGACCCTCTAATATACTTATTCCTAACCCTGTCCATCCTCGTCACACCCAGTGCAAATCTTAACATCTTCAACTCTGCCACGTCAAGCTGTGACTCCTGCCTTTTTGTCAATGCCACTGTCTCCAACCCATATAACATAGCTGGTCTCACTACCCTCTTGTAGACCTTCCCTTTCACTCTTACTGGTACTCGTCTGTCACAAATCACTCCTGACACTTTTCTCCACCCACTCCATTCTGCCTGTACTCTCTTCTTCACCTCTCTTCCACACTCACCATTACTCTGAACTGTTGATCCCAAGTACTTAAACTCATTCACCTTCACCACCTCTACTCCTTGCATCCTCACCATTCCTCTATCCTCCCTCTCATTCACACACATATATTCTGTCTTAGTCTTGCTGACCTTCATTCCTCTTCTCTCTAGAGCATATCTCCACCTCTCCAGGGTCTCCTCCACCTGTTCCCTACTCTCACTACAGATCACAATGTCATCTGCAAACATTATAGTCCACGGGGACTCCTGTCTGATCTCGTCTGTCAACCTATCCATCACCATTGCAAATAAGAAAGGGCTCAGAGCTGATCCTTGATGTAATCCCACCTCTGCCTTAAACGCATCTGTCACTCCCACCGCAGATGTCACCGCTGTCACACTACCCTCGTACATATCCTGTACCACTCTTACATACTTCTCTGACACTCCCGACTTCCTCATACAATACCACAACTCATCTCTAGGCACCCTGTCATATGCTTTCTCTAAATCCACAAATACACAATGCAACTCCTTCTGACCTTCTCTTTACTCCTCCATCAACACTCTCAGAGCAAACATTGCATCTGTAGTGCTCTTTCCTGGCATGAAACCATACTGCTGATCACTAATCATCACCTCCCTTCTTAACCTAGCTTCCACTACTCTTTCCCATAACTTCATGCTGTGACTGATCAGTTTAATCCCTCTGTAGTTACTACAGCTCTGCACATCACCCTTATTCTTAAAAATTGGTACCAAAAATTTTTTTCTCCATTCCTCAGGCATCCTCTACTTTCCAATATTTCATTAAACAATCTAGTTAAAAACTCCACTGCCATTTCTCCTAAACACCTCCATGCTTCCACAGGTATGTCATCGGGATCAACAGCCTTTCCGTTCTTCATCCTCTTCATAGCTATCCTTACTTCCTCCTTGCTAATCCACTGCACTTCATGATTCACTATCTGCACATCATCCAACCTTCTCTCCCTCTCATTCTTTTCATTCATCAACCCCTCAAAGTATTCTTTCCATCGGCTCAACACACTCTCCTTGCTTGTGAGAACATTTCCCTCATTATCCTTTATCATCATTACCTGCTGCACATCTTTACTAGCTCGGTCCCTCTGTCTAGCCAATCGGTACAGGTCCTTTTCTCCCTCCTTAGTGTCCAACTTTTATACAACTCTTCATACACCTTATCCTTAGCTTTCACCACCTCTCTCTTTGCCATGCACCTCATCTCCTTATACTCTTCTCTACTTTCTTCATCTCTTTGACAATCCCACTTCTTCTTCTTCGCCAACCTCTTTCTCTGTATACTCTCTTGTACTTCTTCATTCCACCACCAGGTCTCCTTGTCCTCCTTCCTCTTTCCAGATGTCACACCAAGCACCTTTCTAGCCATCGAGGCCCGGTTAACAACAACCACCACCAGTACTGTTGGCCAACAGGGTGCTGACGGAAATTGGGCTACTGTTGGCCGAAGGAGGAGAAGAGGCAGAAGGCATGCCCAAAGGCAGGTAAAGGCTAGGACTGTGATAGTGAGGGTCGGAACTTTGAATGTTGGCAGTATGACTGGTATAGGGAGAGAGCTAGCTGATATGATGTACCGAAGGACGGTTGGTATATTGTGTGTGCAAGAGACCAGATGGATGGGGAGCAAGGCTAGGTGTATCAGAGGCAGTTTCAAATTGTTTTATCAAGATGTGGATGGGAGGAGAAATGGTGTAGGCATTATCCTGAAGGAACAGTATGCTAAGAGTGTTTTGGAGGTGAAAAGAGTGTCGGATAGAGTGATGTTTATAAAGCTGGAAATTGATGGTGTAATGATGAATGTTGTTAGTCCATATGCTCCACAAGTTAGGTGTGCGATGGATGAGAAAGAACATTTTTGGAGTGAGTTAGAGGAAGTGGTGATGACTGTACCCAAGGGTGAGAGACTGGTGATTGGAGCAGATTTCAATGGGCATGTTGGTGAAGGGAACAGAGGGGATGAGGAAGTGATGGGTAGGTATGGTGTTAAGCAAAGGAATGCAGAAGGTCAGATGGTAGTGGATTTTGTGAAAAGGATGGACATGGCTGTGATTAATACGTATTTTAACAAGAGGGAGGAGCATAGGGTGACATACAAGAGTGGAGGAAGATGCACACAGGTGGATTATATCTTATGTAGAAGGGCCAATCTGAAGGAGATTGGAGACTGTAAAGTGGTGGCAGGGGAAGGTGTAGTTAGGCAGCATAGGATGGTGGTTTGTAGGATGACATTGGTGATCAAGAAGAGGAGGATGAGTGTGAGGGCAGCACCAAGGATCAAATGGTGGAAATAGAAAAAGGGTAATTGTGAGGTGATGTTCAGGGAAGAGTTAAGACAGGCACTGGGTGGCAGTGAAGAGTTACCGAATAGCTGGGTAACTACAGCAGAGTTAGTAAGAGAGATGGCTAGAAAGGTGCTCGGTGTGACATCTGGAAAGAGTATTATGACATACTAGTGTAAACCTAAAGATGATTATTTTTCTCTAAACCCATCAGCTGTTCACTCAGCATTCTACTTTGTATATACTAGTCATGAAACGAATGTTATTGTAAATATATGTAATGCTATAACTTTGTAATTGTTCTGCTTTTTTAAATGCACAACATAACTATGTTATATTCTTGTTTTTTGGAATCTGTATGTTAAACCCTTGTTAAACTCTTGTGTATTTTTTTCTGGACATTTTCTCCTTGGGTCTCCACTGAAAACAGGCCATTGGCTCAGTTGAATTAACCCGGTTAACAAATGACCACTAAATAAATAAATAAAAATAAACAAGATGGCTGCCAGAAACACAGAAGGCAAAAACAAACAGCTCTGGATGCAGCACACCTGTATCCAGACTATGCTACTCAATTTAAGGATTAAGAGCACAGTAAAACTCACAAAAAAGCATAGGTTAACCACTTACAGACAAAAAATAACTCGCAATATGAAAAAAATACATTTAAATAGTAATGAAATAACAGTGCAAATGTGATAAATTAGCTCACAATCACAACAGTAAAAAAACAGCTCCATTAAAACAGCAATTCAGTAGAATTCTGTCATCAATTTAATCAGGCTACCCACAAGCAGTAAAAAATATGGCAAACTAAATGCAGTTGAACTCGTAAGCACAAGCAGCAAAATGAAGTAGGAAGAGGCACAATATTTTTTTAAGCAGAAAGTGAGGACACAGAAGATAATTCAAGGTTAAGAAGCTAAAGGGGTGGGTCTTTACAATTGATCACACTGTACTCAGTAGAATGAGCTAATGCAACGGGGTGGGCCTTCACAACTGATCTCACTGTACTCAATAAAATGAGCTCATGCAATGGGAATGGGAGGAGTGTCCAATATCAGATTTATAGTATAGGTGGGCAATTCAAAAGCCACCAAGCTTTAAGACCACAACAATAGTTGTGCAGGTGGGTGGGGGCACAAGATCAGAACAGAGGTAAGGATTCAATTCACTTAGCCTAAAATACAGCTGAACAGTTTAAAAGATATGCAGCAAATATTGGTTTAGTTAATCAGAAGTGCAGAAAATAGTTCAAAATAAGCACTTATCTTTTGTAGTCTCACAGCAGGTGTTTGGAAAACAGCAGAGCAAGGGCAAAAGGCCTAACTCAGAGCAGAATTGTACAAACAAGCACGACTGGTTTAAACACTGGTTATTTAAGGCAGAGAAACAGGAACCAGCCACAATTCAAATTATCCAGTCAAAAACACCCTAAACAGAGTCCTGTAGCAGTAACTCTAGCTGGATCACACCAAACTGAACCCCCCTCCCGCAAAGCAACAGCCAGGCCTCTCTAGACAAAAGTTTAACTACTACAAGCTCCAAAGTTGACAAACAGTACTAGATTCAGCTCTATGCTAGTGTTTTTCAAGTGCAGAAACAAGTAGATTGAACAGAGCATGCAGAGAAACAAAAAGGAGACAGAGATCAGAACAGAGGTAAGGATTTAGTTCACTAAGCCTAAAATACAGTTGCACAGTTTAAACAGATATGTAGCAAATATTGTTTTAGTTAATCAGAAGTGCAGAAAACAGTTGAAAATAAGCACACATAAGCACAAACATTAAATTACACTTCCTGCAGGTTGGATGACTTATACTCCTATCATGAAATAGGGATACAGTTAGTTAATACAGTTAGCAGCAGATAGGGATCATATCTACTGCACATACATTTCTGAAGCCAGCAGAGTATGCTGATTCAGTTCTAGGCTTGCTGCCCATATTGCATAAATTCTCAATGACAGAAGAGAAGAGAAAAGAAAAAGAAAATAATAATCTTAACTTTAAACAGCAAATATGGGCACTTCGGCAAGCTCAGGAAGTATAATGTTTGGGCATGTTACCAATGATCTTCTGCTCTGTCTTACTCTCAGTGGCAAAAGTGTCAGGAGTTTTGAAAGCAATATAAATGTCCTTCATTCCCTTGGTAGTTGCTAAGAAGAAGGGCCTAACCTATACATGACAAACCACAGCACATGTGCCAAAAGAGTGGCATGTTTCTGAGTTTGCTTGACACACCAATGGAGACAATCATTAAAGTTAATATTTTTGATATGTAATATTGCATTAAGTGAATTAAGGTTTCTAGTTCCCAAGAGGCTGCACTATGTAGAGATATTGATGACGTTTGTCTTAGTCTGTGCTGGTCTTATTACCTGTTGCAGCAAACTTTGTGAGGTTTGTAAACATTCTGAGTTGTACACATCAATTATAACAGTATTTTGGAGATCCAGAAATGAACAGTATGCAGAAGTACTACTTGTTATGTAAGTCATTGAATACTCTTTTTTAGAATTTGTTGTCGCCTTGGAAGGCAATGTGAGCCAAGGTACCAGGGATTTTTTTTATAGCTAATAAAGTTGTGTTTTAATACTGGAAGAATTGTGGATTTCAATAGACAGAAGCCCTTTGCCACTGTCATTTGTAATTAATATTTCAGTATGAAGATAAATTTGTGTCTTTCGGTTTTTCCCGGTTAGAGGTCACCACAGCGGAACTCCCGTCAGGTAATGATTGGCAGTTGATTTTTACATACCGGCTTGCCAGGCCTGATGCACAACCTTCAATGAAGGTACGCCCATTCACGCATGTTTCCACACAGAAGACGCTCTAACTGAGAATCGAACCGGACAGCGTCTTACTGTGAGGCGACAACGCTACCGCAGCACCACCACCGTGGGTTCAGTATGAAGATATGCAAGAAAATCAAATCACAATGTTCCATAGTAAGGACAGAATGAATAGCTTTATGCAAAATGAGCATTGTTGTAGGAAATCCATCAGTTAATTAAAATTAAAACGCTATTATATGCCTGCTATTAGACATACTGATTCAAAAAAGGCAAGCTATACTGGATATTTAGCTATATCATAGAAGCTAAGGCATTTTACCTAAGGAGAGTGCATAAATGATTTTTTTCTTAACATGCACCAGGAAAATGGTAAATATTTTTCAATAAGGGCATCACTTCTCTTAAGAAAGAAATGCCAGGTAGGACTTTTTAAGCATGAACCAGATGAAACAGAAAACATGTACTAGATAGTAAATGCTTCAAGATCTCCATACATATGGTGTAATGAGCCTTGCATTTGAAGTACAGCAGTAAATAACTGTTTTTTTTTTTATCAGTGGAATGTTATAATTAACTGCTTTTTCAACTGCTTTCCATTTATCATAATGTGAAAAGTTTTTACACTTAGCAACAACAGACATGCACTGTGTGTCTTCTGTGACCACTAATGGTGCAATCGGGAGGGTAAAATAGCTTAGCTACCTATCCTTCTCCTAGTACACATACACACATACATACATGTAGACAGACAAACACAAACATGCAAGCAAATACATGTGCACCCAAACATGCAAGTGAATACATGTGCACATGCTAAAGCACTGCCCCCCACCATGTAGACAATACATCCTGTGTGTGCCAGGTCTCTACTAAGGATCAATTCTGGAGGTGTGCCTCCAAGTTACAGTTCTCTTTAGTCCCACCGCTAGGATGGGCGAGCTGCCATTGCCCCCCTTTCTGGTTCCTTCAATGCCTGAGACGCCAAACTTGAGTCATCTGGGTCTCAATCTAAGCCCCACCCCTGTATATCACTGCTCCAGAACAACTGTCAGTTTTTTATTTTCTTGTCATTTTTGATATGTGGGAATTTCCACACATTTTTAAAGGCTACAGATTCTAAAATTTGAGGTTTAATAATGTATGGCCATTTAGTCAAGGTAATGTTCTAAATAACATACTGCTTATCCTGGGGTAATCACTGTTTTTGCAGGATAAGAAACTGGTCAACACTGTGCAGAGCTCTCTAATCAGAAACAGCTAGTAACTCTCATATTTATGACAGTTACAACAAAAGTTACACTGGATGCAGTAAACCAAACTTGTGTTGCACAAACTTTGAAGAATTTTCTGACCTGAGCTTCCTGATATTAAACAAGATATTGAACTACCTGCATTTCATCATTCTTCTTCTCTGAAAATCAATTTCCAGCAACAACAGCTGAAAAATGAATATAAAGGCGGACACACAAAATTGCTGATATGTGAATTCATAATAACATTCTAGGAATTCTAGTATTATCTTAATATAAAATATCTGAATAAGAAATACTGGCTTCCAAAGATCATCCACATGAGTATCAAAGTTCAGACCTTTGTGAAATTAACATGATAATAAAAAGGTATGCCATCTCAAAAATGAGACCAGTCTGATAACCCCTTTTCTGATATGCATATCTGTGCAATGAAGGTAGTGTTTGTTTTGGTTTCTTCCATTTAATTTACTCATCACAGTACTGAATACTGGAAAATGTTACTTGGTTAATTGCCATTATGATTTTTTTTATATCTGATGGCAGTCAAAAACTAGGGTGACATAACCAAATGCAGCAGTCATAAGCAGTGAAGATACTTGTGTATCTGAAACTGTAAGGTAAGCAAATCTACAAAGTTTCCAAATAATATGCTATACACAGTTCTGTCCACCTCAAGGTTGTAATGCACCAAAGTGATGGAAATATGCAGTGCGACAATGTTTTAAGGGGAATGGAATTTTATTCCAAAGGTGTGCTGGGGTGGATAAAACATCATGTTTGCTAATGGCATTAATGGAGATTTTGATGTTAATTTTATTTCCAAGACTGTGTTTTTTAAACAAGAAACATCTTTATTAAATTATCACTCATGACATAGGCAATCATACATTTATATAAATGAAAACAAACCATATTGACACAATCCCAGCTGGAAGCATTTTACATCACAAACCATATTTACACAATCCTAGATGAAAACATTATACACCATTTATAATCTACCCAATCATTGTTAGTCAAACAGTACATAGCTCATTCAAGTCCTGCCTTCTTTTAAACCTCATTCCTCCCCGTATGTATTTTTCCCACAATTCCCATGTTTTCATTTGCAATTTGCTCTTACCCTTTCCAAAAAATCCCAATTCAGTTGTTATATCTCTGTTACTATAGTCACTACTTGTAGTATAGTTGGTTTAGACTTTGATTTTCATTTTCTAGTAATTGCTTTTTTGGCAACCACCATAACAGCAAGGCCTTACTGTGTCTAGGCATTTCTTATTATCTATCATAGCTCAGAAGCATCATTTCCTTAGATACACCAATTTGCTCATCCAGCATCTCTGACAGAGTAGTCTACAGGGAATCTTTAAAGTCTGCCAGCTCATTTCACTCCCAGAAAATATGTTCCCAATTGCCTCTTTCTTCCCCATCACATCTCCAACATTTGCTGTCATACCTAAGGAAAATTTCTCTGGAATCTATTTGGGGTGTAAAAATATCTCTGTAAACATTTCCAAGCAAAAATTCTAAATCTTCTAGATTTTGTTGCATATTTGAGAGACTTGTATATATCCTCCCATTGTATCTTTGTGACTTGCTTATCCAATCTCTCTTCCAATCCTTTCTAACCTCCTCTGATTGATTTTTATAGTTATCATACAATATTTTATATGCTGTACTAATTATTCCTTTTTTAGTGGCAGCTTCTGTTCTAGATTCTACTAAAAACTCTACCAATGCTGGTCTTTCATTTAGGACCCCCCCCCTATTTCTGTCTCTTTGCCTATACTCTGATATCAATCCTTGATACGAAAGGCAAACTTCAACATGCAGTCCAAATAAATTCTTGGCATGCTGCCATTCTATTATCTTTCCCTCTTTAGTTATTTGCCCCCAATACCTTGGTCCCTTTGGAGTTATCTCCAATAAATTTCACCCCCTCTTGCAGATTCATAGATTAATAGATTAGATTCATAGATTAGTACTAAGCTAATTGCCTTTGTGAGCCATTTTAAGCCTAGCCAATAATCTCTTGTGAGACTCAAACCCTGCACCTTGTGTTTGCAAGGCAAACACCTTAACCATTAGGCCACCCTCTCAACCCAACTACCTGATTGCCTATTGTCTGTAGCCCTAATTGCAGTCAACCCTATTGGCAGAATCTCCTTTCTCCATTCCCGTGTTGGCTTAGTTCTTAGAATACTTTCTGCTACATTATGAATATAATATCCCGTATGATTATTGTTATTCTCATTAAAGGCCTGCATCCAAAATCCAAGTCTTTCCTTGTTTCTTGAGCTTTCCACCTGTTTCATCATCATCTCTTTCCACTTTGAATTATAGTTTTCCACTTGTGCTATGTATAGGAGTCTTAACTGTGTTGCTCTGAAATACCCCCTCAAATCGGGTAATCCCAATCTGCCGTATTCTATTGGAAGAATCAGTTTATCCCACTTGACTCTTGCAGTCTTCCCCCTCACAGATAAAATCCTTCAGCTGTTTATTAATTGCTGTCCACAATTTCTCCTCTGGTTGATAAAAATATGCCTGACCTGTGTATAAGACTAAAGGGACTGATAACATTTTAACTGCTTGTATCTTACTATCAATATCCATATAACAGAACTTGAGTTTTCTCAGTTTTTGTAATAGCATTTGTTTAGTCTCTTCCCAAATATCCTTAGCTGTCACGCCAAGATAATTTTTAATCCATACAGCTAAATTCATTTTATCATGTTCCCATTAATATGCATATTGCTGAACCAATTCATGTGTGGGTACATAATTTACCACTATTCCCTTTGTTTCAGCTTCATTAATTTTGTATGCCAAATGATTTGAAACTGTCTCAAAATGTTCCACAAAACTGTAATGTCCCTTTCTGGTTTTGTCAGGTATAAAATCATATCATTTGCAAATAGAGCCAGCATTTCTTGACTACCATACCAATTATATCCTTGAATTTATGAGTCCCTTGTTTTCTTTGCCAGTGGTTCTAAATATAATGCAAATAACAAAGGGGAAAGAGGATAACCCTGCCTGATTCCTCTGCTCAAGCAGAAATTATCAGAGAGGACCCCAACCACTTTAATTTTCACTTCTAATCCCTCATAAATCCTCCAAATTAACCTTATAATTTTATCAGGGAATGCAAATGCTTCCATTGCCCTGCTCATAAAGTCCCAGCTTACTTTGTCAAATACTTTGTCTGCATCAAGACCCACCAATGACAGTGATATTTTCTTACATTCTGCTTTCCTCTGGATCATCAATGTTCTGTTAATGTTGTCAAATGTTTGCCTCCCCTCAACAAAACCACACTGAGCCATATCTATACATTTTGGCATCACGTTTGCCATTCTTTTAGCTATTATAGCCATAAACACTTTATAATCATGGTTTATTATTGAAATGGGCCTGTATGAAGCTAGATCTGAAGGATCTTTACCTTCTTTAGGTATTAGAGCTACCACCACTTTCTTCCAGAATGTTGGTACTTCTCCTCCTCTTAAAATACAAAACCTTCCAGATCTTTATAATTTTTTCCCAAATAACTTGCAAACTACCACAAGAATACCATCTACTCCTGGGGACTTTCCAGTAGATTGGTTATACATCAGCATTTTTATCTCATCTTCTCCTATCCTGCTAGTAACTGAGCCTCATGTACCACCTTGGCATATTTAATTCTTCCAAAAACATTTGGATTAGTACCTTTTCTTGATTTCCATATTTCTCTGCTTTATACAGATTTTCATAGAAGTTCCAAAATATTTCTAATATCTCTACAGGATCTTTTGTTACCTTCCTTGTTACAGGCTCCCTAAGCTTGACAACAGCCTCTTCTACTTTCTGTTGCCTGAGTCATTGTGCTAAAAGTTTTTGTGCTGTAGAGGTATTATCAAAAAAAAAGTTGCTTAACAGCAATCTTTCTAAACTCATCCATATTATCGAGGTAATCCCTTATTTTCTGTTTAGCATTCTGCAGTTGCTCCTCTTCTTTTTCTGTGAGATTCCCCCTATTCTGCAATACATAACCATTTGTCAGCCCCTCTAAATAATTCTTGTTACTTCTTAACCATATCTCCCATTCTTTTATTTCCACCCTATTTTTAACCCCTACTTTAATTTCATCCCACTACCTAGCTATATTTTCAGAAAAAAAAAATCTATCTTCTCTAATAGCTCTTGAATAATTTCCACTACCCATTCCTTAAATTCCTCTCTTTTCAACAGATAGGTGGAAAATTGCCAGTGTCTCATTTTTATTTCATTACTCTGTGTTTTTATTTTAGTTATTATTGGCGCATGATCTGAAATAATTATTGTGTTTCAATTAAATGCACATGTTCCTGTGAAATATAAATTCTGTCTAGCCTAGCCCATTTTTTTGTATCTTGGGGAATAATATTTAAATTCACTCTAAACACCTATTAATGAATTCACATCTTCCATGTCAAATACATTTCTTTAAAACTCTACCCTCCTTTGCTATACTTTCCCTTCTGGACCCCCCAGCCACATCTTCACTGCCAAAAATTATGTTCCAGTCCCCAACTATAAATAATATTTCTTGCTGAAAGCTAATTATTCTCCCAGAATTTTCTTAAGCTCCACTATAGCATTGATAGGTTGAATATAAATACACAGCAGTATAATCCTCCTCTCTTACCAGTAGCCCCTTAGTACTACAAATCTACCATTATTATCTTTTTTATCCTCTTCTGTGACATACCCACTCTGGGCCAGTAATCAAGGAGCCTGAATCCTCACCACTGACACTGGAGAGGGACATTCACTTGGAATACAAATGGATACACTCAGTATTTCCATATGCAGATCTCTCTGCATCAAGCACAATTTCCCTTAAGAGCACACAGGGAACACAGTTAGCTTGGGATCTGGATTTCTCTATAGCTGTCACTCCCCAGGTCCTCAATAAGGCTATCCAGTGGCACAGCTGTGTTCAGCACTGTCTCTGTGTAACCAGTGCTCCATGTTCCTACACACACACACACACACACACACACACACACACACACACACACACACACACCTGGGAAAGACTGACACAATTTATCAGCTCTACCAACATTGCCCAGACTATAAGGTAGATTCATTGCTAGCAGTCAGTTACTATAAGGCTCTTAAAAGTGTATCCAATTATATTGTGTACAATTAATAGTAATGCAAATGGTAATGTTGGCCAAACGGCAAGGCTTTCAGGAACAGGCAGAGTTATCACCAAATAAATATATGCAAATACTCTCAAAACCTAAATATTTTCTAAAAAGGACCAGTCACAGTGAAAAGTTTAAATATATTTAATAATAAATAATAAAAGAACAAGAAATACTAAATATCTGTTTACAGTAAACACCACAGTTTCAGACACAGGAAATATCAAAAATAACACATCTGGAAAGATTCACACAATTGCAGAAAAACAATAACTAAGTATTCTCACTATATTTTCCTAACTGATTTAGATAATTACTATCCCTGGTCACTTACTAGTGCAGGGCAAGATGAAGTGGTTCTTGACAGATCCAAGACAAAATACAGAATACTGAGAGCAATCTCCTACTAATATCTACATATTATTTCTGGCTTACAGAATGACATCACACACATCTGGCCATCTGACTCTGTTTTCTGCACACATTATCCCCATCACTAGAAGTTGCTAGGATTTAGTACCTAAGTGCTACAATATACACTAGATCTTTATATAAATTTTATTAAAGCATCCGGAAGACATAAAACAATAAAACCATTCCACTCTTCATACACGAGCAACAAAGTATTCTCTAGCAAAGACATTGTGTTGCTGGCTCCATTCAAAATTGTGGGATAACATATTTATGGCTTAACCCATAAAGTAATTTAATTTCAGATATATTTTAAAGTTGGCTGGACTGAGATTAACTTCTTCTCTTCCAGTATCTTCTGTTACAACATATACATTTAATTCAGTTACAATAATGCATGTACATTTGTTTTTCTTTCCCTCAGGGCACACTGTTGATATATTTTAACACAAGCAGCTTTACAGAACCATTTTGTTAACCCGAGCATCTGTACAAATCAGTTTGATATACAACTGACATGAATTTACATCTTCCATGCCAAATATTTTCATAAATTTCTTTAAAACTCTACCCTCCATTGCTATACTTTCCCTTCTGGGCTCTCCAGACACATATTCACTGCTGAAAATCAAGTTTCAGTCCCCACCTATAAGTAATATTCCTTGCTGAAAGCTGATTATTTTCCCAGAATTTTCTTAAGCTCCACTATAGCAGTGTTAAGTGGACTATAAATATATGCCAATGTAGTCCTACTCCCTTGCCAGTAGCCCCCTATTACTATAAATCTACAATTATTATCTTTTTTAGCCTTTTCTGTCACTATTGAAGCTCTTCTTATAATTAATATAAGTATCCTCATTTTCCTTTGCCCAGGTATTCTGCTGAATAACCACCCTGAAAATCTTTCTTTATCAAAGTCATAATCTCAGTTCTTTTCAAATGTGTATCCTGTAGCATAGCTATTTGCACTCTAGATTTTTTAATACAGTTCACTAGTCTTTCTTTTTTTGTATTTATCTGTGAGGCTTTTTGACATTTAAAGACATTACAGAAAGCATCATTGCATTAAAATGTTATTATTCTCACCTTTTATGTATAATAACTTTTTGTTAAATGTCTAATTCCAGCTTTTGTGTTGCATGCATACACTGCTTGGCAGGTTGAACTTTTATCCATTTGAACCTATGTCACATCTTACAAATAATTTTGTTTTATTGAAATCCCTATAAATACACCCCAATACCCCACTAAAACCTCTTAACTTAATACTAACACACAAAACTATGTACATCTTCAAATATTAAAGTTTTGTCCTCCTAATAGGAACAAATATCCCAAACTGATAGCCACACTCATAGACTTGAGTTAATGTAAAAGAAAGGTTATCCCTGCTAAGATCCATGTGTAGCATGTGCTTCTGCTAAGTACTGTGTGGTTTTGTCTTATCTTTATAGCTCTCCCAACTGGGAAAACACATGAATGCTTTCAGGGAACATTACTTTCTAGCCAATCTCTCTTTTTTCTAGCCAATTTCTGTTTATTAGATTGTAGCCAATTACTCTTTCTCAAATTGTCTCCATGGAGAAATGAGAACAGATACAGAATTGCTACTAAACATACATTTGTTTGCTAGACAAAGCCTTCTAATATTCACCATTCTTTTTATTTACTTGCATTTTCTTAAAACTTGTTACTAGATCAAGCTAAGGATCTTAATCCAGTCATTCCCCATGTAAAAATGAGAAAAAGCACATACATTTTTCTTTTGTTACACTCTTGCAACCAGACTTTTCTTTTTCTTCTTTTTTTTTTCTTTACAGTACCTACATTTCTTAAAAATGAACAAGTAAAAAGAGAGAAGAAGGGGGAAGAAAAAAAAACAGGAGCTCTTGTTTGCAACAGTATCCCCGTTACACTTAAAAATAACCGAGAAAACTTTACTTTACAGCATGCAAAGAAAATCATATACAATAAAAATAATATTACTAAGAAAAAATTGTTTTACTTACAGTTAACTTTCTCCTTCCTCTTCCCGTTCCTAAGTATTTTCCAAACATTAATGACATGAAGTAGAGCATATGCTTTAGCATCCCTCACAAGTCCAACAAAGTTAAAAAAAGTCCAGTATTTCCAGATTTTTGTGTTCTGTCATGTTTCACAAATATAATTATCGCTTTGTAACCCCACATTTGTCACTAAGTTACTGGTTTTATTCATGTTCATCTACATCTCCTAAATCCTGTCTCTGCTTCATTTCCAACATACCCTTGATTCTTCTAATCAACTCTCTTGCCCCCTTCCTTCACTCCAGCATTTTCCATTGAAACATTGGAAAAGGTTTCAATGGCACAGTCTCTTTGTTGTCTTTATTAGCAGAAGAACAAGAAGCAGAATCTCCTTCTGTTTCACAGCTCACGTTTTTGTTTGACAAACTTTTGTATTGCTTCCTTAGCATGTACTTCATCAAAAAATGATTTTTATCCCTCCAAGGAAGAATATTTTAAAGATAGCTGGGTACAGCAGTTTGAATATCATGGCTGCTTCTTGACATTCCCTGAATAGTGGAATAAATTTACTCCTCTTCTGCCTGGTGTACGAGTAATCATTCTCCACAAATACTCTGCTTTCTCTCACTTTTAGTACATTGTCCTTCTGCCACAGTTTTGTCAGAATCAACACCTTATGTTGTTAGCATTGTATCTTTACTATTAAAGGCCAAGGTTGCTTTCTCATAGCCAGGTTTGGAGCATACACACAATGTCTCCTTTCAACTAACAGCTCCTGTTGTGGAATACCAGTACAGTTGTTTATTTGTGCTTTCATAAAATTCTACAGTCTTTTTTTCCAGCTTCTCTGGAACAGCTGAAAATCTCAGGTTTGCTCTATGTGCTCTGTTCTCTAATTCTACTATTTTTTGAAACATCTCTTCTGGAGCAGTCTCATATTCTGCCAGCCTTTTCTTCATTTCGACCTCTGATTTTTGAAGTTTTATCACCTCGTCTGAATATCTGTTTAACGCTTCTTTCATTTTTTTTCAGCCTTTTGTTGTTTAACTTGATATACTCCATCAGTTTTTCCTTTATTCTAGCCAGGTCTGTATGCAGGTGTCTTATACTTTTCTCTAAGTTAGTGGAAGTCATGTCTGGAGCTTGCACTGCTTTTTGCTGAACAGCTGTAGACCTTTTCCCAGTCAGTCTTTTTCCCCCTCACCATTTGTAGCTGATTTTCTTTCAGATCCTCTGTATTTCTTTTTTCCTGGCACCCAGGCAGTGCACTTACTAGAAAGTTACTGACATTTACTCAGAAACACAAAAGTCTACTGACTTTTTCTGCTGAGTTTCTATTTTCACACTGGGAGAGCTAGAATTAAGTTGTTACTCAATGTGCAGCCATCTTGGAAGTGTTTTATTTCCAAAACTGTTGACTCTTCTGTCTGCTCTTTCTAAACTCAAGAGTCTTGAGTAGGAGGTGATCTTTCATGGCTTACAGTGTAAGTCTCAGTTCATCCCCAAGAAAATGATACAAGACGGAAAATGAGGACAAGTCTTTTAACCTGAAGGTATGAAGTCTGCAATTAGGATGGATGGAACATTTCATTTCTGTTAGATGAAGTCCTGTACTTTGCTTTTTTTGGGACATCAGATATACCCTGATAGCAATGGTAGTCTTCTAAAAATATGCCCATCAACATCAGTGGTCTAAACAGACTGCTTTACAACTCCATTTAAAGTATGTTGTGCGTACTTTTTTGTTTGTTTTATTTCACATCAGGAGATATCTTTTAGACTTGCAACATAAGCTTAGGAGCCAAGAAATCACTGGCTCATCATATCATGGTATGGGGTATTTTTTGTTTTTTTTTGAGGGAGGGCTAGAGGTTAAGTCCAGTTGATGGATATTTTGCATGCCATTGCATGCATACAAATATACTACCGGAGCATGCATGTTGCTTATTAATACCTGTTTATACAGCTGTTTTAGTGAAGGGTTTAGAGAAGCTGAGAAACTACTTTTCTTAGGCAGCAAAGGAAGATAATGAATACATCAGGTGTATGGTTGATTAATCCTCACAGTAGTAAAAGTATTTGACAATGTCACTGTAGACAAGGGATTGATAAAGGATACTAAACAGAGGGTATATATTTGGGAACATATAAGAGCTACACAGGTTTTGTGGGCAAATATTTAGAAAGTGCTACTTGAGATGATTCAGATATGAATGGCAACAGGCTAGCTTCAGGTCAAAAGATTCATAGGTTCATGGATTCATAGCTTGTTGCTAGGGTAACGATGACTAGAGCTCCTACAAGCCTAGCCCCTCACCCAGAACCATTTAGATCATATGGGGGTATGTTAGTAGTTAGGTAGCTAAGGATTTGCAGAGGGGTGTTAGGATAATACCTTTCTTATTTATGCCCTCTGTACATAAGGGACATGGGGGCCAGGTCAGGGGCAAAGTTATGATTTCCCATCCAATTGTCATTTGAATAGGACATGGATGAACTCTGTTTTACATGGATGGGAAGCCTATTACATAGTGAGGAAATCCTTTGGGATGCATATGTGTCTCTCCAGCAAGTTCTGTTTATGTCACAAGCAAAATTTCATGTCATTTATAGTATGTAGAATTAAATTTATCCATGTTTAGTTTCTATTAGCAAACTAATATTATTAATATGACTTAGCATGTAAGATGGCATATGCAAAGAGGAAGTAGAGCAATGCCTGCTTGGTCAAGAACACATAAGGAGCAGGTTATAGAAATGGAAATATTTCTGGGGATGTGGGCAGGGTGAAGAATTGCTCTCAAACTGAATAAGTATACTATGTGTTAAACTGGGGATAATGAGATATGGCTGCAATGAAGAATTGCTCTCAAACTGAGTACACTATATGTCAAATCAGGGGCAATATAGGGTAGTAGAATGACTCAGTGTGGGTATGTGAACATTAACAGATGTGGAGAATGGAGAGAAGGAATGTTAGAAACATTATGTATTCTGTGGGGAAGGATTTATTTTTGGTTGAGGACAGTTTACAGGTGGTTACCTGTTTTGGAAAGGGTTAGGGTTAGCACACATACAACAGTGCTTCATGTAAGTTAGCAAATGCAAGAAGGATTTCAGTAAGGTAGTAAAAGGTTGATGAGGTGTTGGCATCTCAACAGATGAGACAAATTAGGAAGAAGTTTTTTTTCTTTTCTTTTTTTTTTTGTATGAATTTGTCTAAGGCCGTTGAAGGGTATATTATCAGATACAAGTGGGATGTCCATCCTACCAGTCAAAAATGGAGTGGGTAGGTGTTCATTATCTATAACCTATAGAATGCTCTGTGGCAAATTGTTTTTGTTGTATTTGGTGTGATATTTGTTTTAGTTCAGTCTTGGTAAAAACATGGACACACTACATGTAGGAGTCATTCTGGAGAGGGATGAGGTACAAGGCGGAGGTGGTGTGTAACTGAGGGAATGGAATGATATATTTCATGATGGGGAATGTAGCGAGGGATAAGTAGCCATGTTAAAAAGGAAAAATGGTCATGAAGATTCTGCTGTCTATAACTGATGGAAAAAATCCAAAGAAGAAAAAAAGAAGTCAGAGCAAGATGAACCAAATGACAAGGGCTCAGAAAGTCATTCCTGAAGTACCAAGCTGCAAAAACAAGGCCCAGCTTCTGGAAACAATTCCAACCAATAATGTTTGGTAAAAATGTGACTTGACAAAGAAGTGTCTGTGTCACAAATGTCCTCAAAAGGCACGTTACGAAACAAGTACTATAAGCAGTCACTCTTCAGGAGGAGTGGAACTCTGAGTTGAGTATTCTCTAATGGGCGGCTAGTCAATCGGATGATAAAAGACAAAGAAGAAAACAATCCACTTGGAAATAGTTTACTTAGCCACTTAAAGACCCCTTTTGCCTGTAGAAAAGGGGAAAAACAACTAGTTTATTGTCCTAAACTTGCAGACTGCCTGTAGTTAAAATATGAGATAGTGTTGCAGATCCAATGTATGTCAGTCCCTCCCTCTCTCTCACCCAGATTCTACTTCCAGAAAGAAAATGGAGAAGTGAATGGATTTGTTTAAGAGCAGTTCTGACACCACTTCTGTGAAGAAGTATGAGTTTGTATTAAGGGACATATGATCTTTGTCAAAGGCCAAACAGTTCTCTACAGGTAACTCAAAGATCCTGTAAGAGATAATGGCCAATAAAAAGGATCCTCCAAAATGTGTATACAGGTCCCAAAATTATGAAAAATAAACAATGAGTATAAAGGAGTAAAGTGAATGTCAAAACTGTGTATTGCAAGAGGAGCAAGACCCTCTGCACTCCCACTGCCCTGTTACCTGTATATAGTAACTCCAAGACACCTGAACTATAGAGTTAAGATAAGACTCTCGGGTACAGTCTCCTTATGCACATTTAGTCTAACTGTTCTAGCACCCAGAATTATGAGTCTCAAAAGTTCAAATGATTACTGCGGAATATACCAATGTATGGAAAATTTAGTCCAGTTTCTCCTCATTTTGCTATGTTAATGATATCTATACAAAACAAATAAATACTTTCTATAGCATCTGTGGTGGAAGATGAAGCTACAGCCAACTTAAAATAAAGTCATAATTATTATGACCAGAAGGTGAACTAACAGTCAACTTAAATAAGGTCATAATTATTATGGCCTTAATTTACCTGCCGCTGCTGCAACATAATAAGAATTTTTTGTTTTCTTAACTGCAGTCAAGAATTATGGAAAAAAGTTGAACATTGGAAGAAAGCATTCAGCTTCTCTCCACAACATTTTACTATAGTAAAATTAATTTTCACACAACAAAATATGCACTCCAAAAACCTACAAAAACCAGACTTTTTTAACTTATTCCTACACTCCCACCCATTAGCCCATACAAAATGGGCCTTTTTGTACTCACCTGTAACAAAGTACTCTGATGTTCACAAAATCATCTCATTAAATGATAATTATAGTTATAGTTTTATTTCTTCACAGTGCAATGCAGCAAAAAAAGAAAGAAAAAAATGAAATAGTGTTATTTCTTTCTGTGCAACCAAAATACTTTTCCAGATGCAATGACACATCTGTCTGGAACCGAATAAGTCAAAAGAATGGGGGGTAAGAACACTTAACAAAAGCACAAAACTATCACTGAAAATATTAAAACATCCCTACAAGAACCGTAGTCATGTAGCAATCCACACACAAGCTGAAGACAGTGCCTTCACACTACAAATAAAAGCATTTGTCAACAAAGTTTTGATCATAAACTGTATTTTTAAGCAATTAAAAAATCAACTCCAGAAAATGTTCTTGGGCCACATTTAAAGTATTTTGCCTATGGACCAGGGGATTGAGCTCTTGGAATTCAACTGTTATTGTTATCCTCTAATTTGGTCATTAGCCATGTTATTACTCTATATTTCGCTATCTTAGAGAAAAAGGGCTGATAATCTCATCCTTAACAGTATATTGAGGGGTAAGGACAAATTATCCTGCACCCAGCTTCAGAGGGTTAGTGATGAGTCTTTGATTGCTATTAACACAACTCCACTTACTGTGAACACATTATGCTGAATTCCACTTTCAATTAATCTGAAACAAAGATTTTTTTCATGGAGACAAGCCCCCTTGCACCACATGTGGGAAGAGATCCCCACACTGCCTAAGTTACATGTACTAACATTACAATTACAAAACAGCAAGGAAAAGGGAAAACTCCGTGTTTGCTAAAAGTGGATTTCACTGTAATGTGTTTGGGGTAAAGTGGATTGGTACAATTAGTGTTCTAACATCTGTCATATTCTCACACCAATATGGGGTGGCTTAGGCTCACCCATTACAAGAGTTGACAAGTGAATGACAGGCAAGCTTTACGAGTCAGATGATGAGGCTGCTATGCTTGCTTGGGGCAATACATGCTGGAGGTGGCATATGGTCATGAGAGGCCTGTGCAAGGAGCTACAAGGGCATCAAACTATGGTCCTTCATCCATGGTAAATGCCAGTATATATGTCAATCACAGCACATATTTATCTATTGAATATCCCATCTGCATGGATCCAAATGGTATGGAATGACCTGTAGGTGTATCATCAAACCTACATGATGACTTCAGAGGGGAAGAGGGCAAGAGTTACATGAGATAAGTTGATTCTCTCCATAGAACAAAGTGGTTTAGAATTACCTGATTTGATGTATCTCCCTGGACTACATGAAAAGAGACATAGAGGAGCTCTCCGATTATGTAGCCCAGGCTGGTATGACCCTGACCCTGAGCAGTATCTTGCCCTCACCAAGAATGATACCACAATACAAAGACAAGATGATCAGCTTTAATAATTGACTCAAGTACTGGTGTCATTCTAAGGGGATCCAATGTCTGTCTGCCTGGGATGACATGTTGGACAAGCCACGCTGCTTCGCAAGGGATGGCTTACACCTGTCACCACTGGGCTTCCGGATATTGGCTAAGGCTCTTGCCACCCCCATAGTGCCTTTTTAGGCAAGGCTCAAAAGACAAACCCACCTCCTTAGAAAACAAAAATGGAAAAAAACTAAGGGTAATGCTGCTCAACGCCATAAGTCTAAATCTCAAGATGCAGGCACTTGATGCACTCCTCAGCATGGAGAACATCGATGTCTGTGCAGTAACTGAAACCTGGTTCAAGGCTCCTGAGAGCACCCCAGCACTACCAGGCTATACCTCGTATCATGCTTTTCGCCCCAAAACCCGGGCCGAACCACAAAGGAGGGGAGTGTCCATATTCATCAAGGACACCCACACCTCCAGGTTAGTAGCAACACATGAAGCATCAGAGACCATACAGGTGCAACTAACCATAGGCAAAACTGTTATACAACTGGTAGCATGTTACAGACCACCCTCCCAATCTCAAGAACCCCACTCAGCCTTCCTGAAAACATCGGAGGATATGAATGTATCACAAAATACCATCATACTGGGAGACTTCAACTACCCAAACATAGATTGGGTACATTATTCTAGCCCTAATACCCTAGCCCAAAGGTTCCTGGAATTCATAAATTCAAATGCACTGGAACAACTAGTCACCTCTCCCACTAGGGAAGATAATATACTAGACCTGATCATCACAAACATGGGGACAAAATGCTCCACACTGGAAGTATACCCCTCACTAGTGAGATCTGACCACAAACTAATCACCCTGGATATACATATCCCACCTCCACCCCCAGCACAAAAGACCACAGTGAAAAACTTCTCAAAAGCAGACTTCACTCTTCTTAAGACTGAGATGGTATCCTTTAAGCCTACTGTGCCAGTGGATACCACATCCCACAATGCCAAATCCTTCACAAATGCTTTCTATGGACATCTCCAAGAATGCATGGATCATGCAATCCCAAATAAATCCAAGTCCCTCTCCACCAAAGGCAAGTGTCCTGTCTGGTGGACCTCAGCCATTAACAAATTGTATAACAAAAGAAGGAAGCTACTGCACGTCAGAGCAAAATCCCATGAAGGGAAGACATCTCTGATCAACATTAGCAGAAAACTACGTTCTCTCATAAAACATCCAAGGCCAACTTTGAGAGAAAAATCGCTAAGGACACTAAAGATAACCACAAAGCCTTCTTCAGCTATGTTAGAAACCTGGGTGGAAACCCTCAGATATGCTCAGAGTTGGTTCACAACAACAAAAAATACACTGAACCCACAGATATTGCCAACATTCTGACTGACAGGTTCAGTGCAAATTTCTCCCCTCCCTCACCCCCAAAACAAGAAATACTTATCCCAGCTGAATGTAATCTCCCTGTCATCTCAGATGTCCAAGTGAGAACTGCCCTAAACAAAGCTAAAAACACAGCATCAATGGGACCTGACGGTATCCCGGGTTGCGTGTTATGTGAACTCCAAGAGGAGCTAAACCCACACATAAAAATGCTATTTAACCTTAGCCTTACTTCGGGATATGTACCTGAACACTGGCGTACAGCAACAGTGGTCCCACTCCACAAAGGGGGTGCCTTTACAGACCCTGGAAACTACTGCCCCATAAGCTTAACCAGCCTGGTCTGCAAAGCTATGGAAAGAATCATTATGGAAGTCATAAACAGAGACATAGGGGACCTACAGACACTTGACCCCACCCAGTTTGGCTTTGTAAAGAGCAGATCCTGCCTTTTGAACCTGGTTGACTTTTTCGAAACAGTCACTAGAGCCACTGATGATGGCAAAGCAGTCCATACAGCCTACCTGGACTTGGCTAAGGCCTTTGACATAATACACTACTCAGGCATAATAGATAAGCTCAACAGCTTAAACATAAACCCTTATGTCACTAGATGGGTTGCAAACTGGCTAAAGGACAGAACCCATAAAGTTAAAATCACTGGAGCAATGTCAGACTCAAAGCCAGTCACAAGTGGTATCCCACAGGGATCTGTCCTGGGACCCCTCTTGTTCGGCATTTATTTCTCAGATGTTAAAGCAAACATGGGAGGGCTGTGACTGACAAATTTCGCAGATGACTGCAAACTAGGCGTCATAGTCGATACACCAGTGGACACATACATCCTACAAAAAGGCCTCACAGAAACGGACAACTGGTGCCGGAGTCACGGCCTTAAACTAAATGCCAAAAAATGTATAGTCATCCCCTTTGGGAAAAACAAAGTACCCACAAATTATCACATAGACAGCAACCCACTGAGTACGGAAAAAGTAATCAGAGACCTAGGGACCCAAGTCGACAGCGACTCTCATTTGACACCCACGTTGCCAAAGTGGTCAGAAAAACATTCTACCTTGCACACCTCATCATGAAGGGATTCACATCCAGATCCAGGGATGTCATTGTACCCTGTACTCCTCCCTCATCAGACCCATGATTGAGTACAATGCCCCATTTGGTATGTACCTCACCCGGCATTTGCAACAGCTGGAGAGACCACAAAAGTACCTCACCAAGAGGATCAAGGGTCTCCAACATATGTCTTATTCTGCCAGACTAAAGAAACTTCAGCTCTATTCAGTAGCATACCGCCTGCTCAGAGGTGATCTCTGCCTGACGTACAAGGCCATGTCCAATCAGGATCTGATGGACATGCTCCACCTCAAAAAATCCAAATCCATCAGGACCACGAGAGCTAAAGACTTAAACATCGGTACAAGTTTGAATAGGACATGCTGGAGGGATAGATTCATAACCCAGAGGCTTCCCATGCTTTGGAACAAGATCCCAGTTCATATTAGGCAGAGCCCCTCACTGACTCTCTTCAAGAGAAATGTTGATGAGTGGATGGGAGATCGTAAGTTTACCCCAGGGGTCACATCTGTGTCACTGCTAGACAGGGGCACAGTAAACTAATTCTATTATATAAGGGGACCTTCATTGTGTCACTACTAGACAAGGCACAGTATTCTAAATTTATTCTGTACATTTTTGTACCATTTCATGAGGTGGCAAAAGCCACATCACTATGGCTAGGCTTACAAATGCCACAGGGCAGATAGCCTAGTACTATACTATGAAACTATGAAACTATAACTACTATGTGCTATTTTAGAGCTACACAGTTAAAGTTCATATACATAACACAAGCAGAAGGTTATAAATCAAACTAAAAGGGGATGATTATGATGATGATGACACAGGGGAGGGAGTTCAAGAAGTAGGATTTTGAATGTAGGTCTTTAAAGAAAATGGCAAAAACTGTGCAGAATTTATATTCATAAAACAACAAAATGTATTCTAAGAACTAAGCCAGCATGGGAATGGAGAAAGTGGATTTTACCAAAAAGAATGACTAAAAGTAGGGGTAAAGAAAATATCAAGAGAGGGTTGGATTTTACTGGAGAAAATTAACAAGGAAATTTAAAGTGGAACCTGTGTGTTGAGAGACAGCCTTACAAGACTATCTGCAAATATATAGAGCTGAGTATATTTTTCTGTATTATTCTGTATTATAGAGCTAACTGTTGCTTAGATATCTGTTGTCTTACTGTTCTGCAAATATACAAAGATCAGCATATATTTTTTTGGTTTTATAATTTGCACTCTGATTCCTCACATCTCTGTTGAAACTGTCTTCCCCATCCCCCTCATTTTGGTTTCTATAGCTTGTGTGTTGTTAACTCAAGGTTCCCCTAATTTGACCTGTTAATAGCAGCAGCCTGCATTTAAAGTGGAACTTGTGTGTTGAGAGACAGCCTTACAAGACTATTTGCAAATATATAGAGCTGAGTATATTTTTCTGTATTATTCTGTATTATAGAGCTAAATTGTTGCTTAGATATCTGTTGTCTTACTGTTCTGCAAATATACAGAGATCAGTATATATTTTTTTTGGTTTTATAATTTGCACTCTGATTCCTCACATCTCTGTTGAAACTGTCTTCCCCACCCCACCCCCCCTCATTTTGGTTTCTATTGCTTGTGTGTTCTTAACTCAAGGTTCCCTTAATTTGACCTGTTAATAGCAGCAGCCTGCATTCAAAGTGGAACCTGTGTGATGAGAGACAGCCTTACAAGACTATCTGCAAATATATAGAGCTGAGTATATTTTTCTTTATTATTCTGTATTATAGAGCTAAATTGTTGCTTAGATATCTGTTGTCTTACTGTTCTGCAAATATACAGAGATCAGTATATATTTTTTTGGTTTTATAATTTGCACTCTGATTCCTCACATCTCTGTTGAAACTGTCCCCCCCTCATTTTGGTTTCTGTAGCTTGTGTGTTGTTAACTCAAGGTTCCCTTAATTTGACCTGTTAATAGCAGCAGCCTGCATTTAAAGTGGAACCTGTGTGTTGAGAGACAGCCTTACAAGATTATCTGCAAATATATAGAGCTGAGTATATTTTCCTGTATTATTCTGTATTATAGAGCTAAATTGTTTATTAGATATCTGTTGTCTTACTGTTCTGCAAATATACAGAGATCAGTATATATTTTTTGGTTTTATAATTTGCACTCTGATTCCTCACATCTCTGTTGAAACTGTCTTCCCCACCCCCCCCTCATTTTGGTTTCTATAGCTTGTGTGTTGTTAACTTAAAATTCCCTTAATTGGACCTGTTAATAGCAGCATCCTGTATTTAAAGTGGAACCTGTGTGTTGAGAGACAGCCTTACAAGACTATCTGCAAATATATAGAGCTGAGTATATTTTCTGTATTATTCTGTATTATAGAGCTAAATTGTTGCTTAGATATCTGTTGTCTTACTGTTCTGCAAATATACAGAGATCAGTATATATTTTTTTTGGTTTTATAATTTGCACTCTGATTTCTCACATCTCTGTTGAAACTGTCCCCCCCCCCTCATTTTGGTTTCTATAGCTTGTGTGTTGTTAACTCAAGGTTCCCTTAATTTGACCTGTTGATAGCAGCAGCCTGCATTTAAAGTGGAACCTGTGTGTTGAGAGACAGCCTTACAAGACTATCTGCAAATATATAGAGCTGAGTATAGTTTCCTGTATTATTTTGTATTATAGAGCTAAATTGTTGCTTAGATATCTGTTGTCTTACTGTTCTGCAAATATACAGAGATCAGTATATATTTTTTTGGTTTTATAATTTGCACTCTGATTCCTCACATCTCTGTTGAAACTGTCTCACCCCCCCCATTTTGGTTTCTATAGCTTGTGTGTTGTTAACTCAAGGTTCCCTTAATTGGACCTGTTAATAGCAGCAGCCTGCATTTAAAGTGGAACCTGTGTGTTGAGAGACAGCCTTACAAGACTATCTGCAAATATATAGAGCTGAGTATATTTTCCTGTATTATTCTGTATTATAGAGCTAAATTGTTTATTAGATATCTGTTGTCTTACTGTTCTGCAAATATACAGAGATCAGTATATATTTTTGGTTTTATAATTTGCACTCTGATTCCTCACATCTCTGTTGAAACTGTCTCACCCCCCCCCCATTTTGGTTTCTATAGCTTGTGTGTTGTTAACTCAAGGTTCCCTTAATTGGACCTGTTAATAGCAGCAGCCTGCATTTAAAGTGGAACCTGTGTGTTGAGAGACAGCCTTATAAGACTATCTGCAAATATATAGAGCTGAGTATATTTTTCTGTATTATTCTGTATTATAGAGCTAAATTGTTGCTTAGATATCTGTTGTCTTACTGTTCTGCAAATATACAGAGATCAGTATATATTTTTTGGTTTTATAGTTTGCACTCTGATTCCTCACATCTCTGTTGAAACTGTCTTCCCCACCCCACCCCCTCATTTTGGTTTCTATAGCTTGTGTGTTGTTAACTCAAGGTTCCCTTAATTTGACCTGTTAATAGCAGCAGCCTGCATTTAAAGTGGAACCTGTGTGTTGAGAGACAGCCTTACAAGACTATCTGCAAATATATAGAGCTGAGTATATTTTCCTGTATTATTCTGTATTATAGAGCTAAAATGTTGCTTAGATATCTGTTGTCTTACTGTTCTGCAAATATACAGAGATCAGTATATATTTTTTGGTTTTATAATTTACACTCTGATTCCTCACATCTCTGTTGAAACTGTCTTCCCCACCCCTGCCCCCTCATTTTGGTTTCTATAGCTTGTGTGTTGTTAACTCAAGGTTCCCTTAATTGGACCCATTAATAGCAGCAACCTGCATTTAAAGCGGAACCTCTGTGTTGAGAGACAGCCTTACAAGACTATCTGCAAATATATAGAGCTGAGTATATTTTTCTGTATTATTCTGTATTATAGAGTTAAATTGTTGCTTAGATATCTGTTGTCTTACTGTTCTGCAAATATACAGAGATTAGTATATATTTTTTTGGTTTTATAATTTGCACTCTGATTCCTCACATCTCTGTTGAAACTGTCCCCCCCCCCCAAAATTTGGTTTCTATAGCTTGTGTGTTGTTAACTCAAGGTTCCCTTAATTTGACCTGTTAATAGCAGCAGCCTGCATTTAAAGTGGAACCCGTGTGTTGAGAGACAGCTTTACAAGACTATCTGCAAATATATAGAGCTGAGTATATTTTCCTGTATTATTCTGTA
This sequence comes from Protopterus annectens, assembly GCF_019279795.1. Classification (NCBI taxonomy): domain Eukaryota; kingdom Metazoa; phylum Chordata; order Ceratodontiformes; family Protopteridae; genus Protopterus; species Protopterus annectens. The sequence goes on along the minus strand of NC_056741.1, from coordinate 848,789,197 downwards.
TTATAGAGCTAAATTGTTGCTTAGATATCTCTTGTCTTACTGTTCTGCAAATATACAGAGATCAGCATATATTTTTTGGTTTTATAATTTGCACTCTGATTCCTCACATCTCTGTTGAAACTGTCTTCCCCACCCCCACCCCATTTTGGTTTCTATAGCTTGTGTGTTGTTAACTCAAGGTTCCCTTAATTGGACCTGTTAATAGCAGCAGCCTGCATTTAAAGTGGAACCTGTGTGTTGAGAGACAGCCTTACAAGACTATTTGCAAATATATAGAGCTGAGTATATTTTCTGTATTATTCTGTATTATAGAGCTAAATTGTTGCTTAGATATCTGTTGTCTTACTGTTCTGCAAATATACAGAGATCAGTATATATTTTTTTGGTTTTATAATTTGCACTCTGATTCCTCACATCTCTGTTGAAACTGTTATCCCACCCCCCCCTCCCTGTTCTTGGTTGTAGTTTAAATTTGGTGGCTTTTGCAGTGCCCGCTCCACTGTAGATTTGATCTAGGACACTCCACCAGTCCCATCTCTTTACCGCATTCTACCTAATAAACCCTTTCTGCACTTGCTTTTAGTCCTTTTTAATTTAATTACATTTTTTCAAACTGTGTGTGGACTAATATGGCTACATACTCAAGTGTGCCAGCTTGCATTGCATGTGAATTGTTTTTTCTACTGTTTTTGCTACTTTTCTGAAAAAAAAACATTGTAAGCCTGTTTCCTACCTTTCCTGTAATTAGTGTTCCAAATACAGATTTGCTGTATCCAGGACTATTTGTAAGCTTCTGAGCCCCCCAAGCCTTTCTGTATTGGAGGGAAGCCTTCTAGCTTATCAGTGGGAGTGGTAAGCACTACGTAACCTGTCTACCACATAAGGAGTGGTTCTGGCCCAGAATTTGTAGTTATTGGCCATTTGGGCGGTCTTACATCTCTCTCAACTTTCTGATTTGAAGGCCTGCATTTGCACTTGTTTCTGTCCTGTAACTCCTGGGCCCATCTCATTTGCTCACTCAAAAAAAAAAAATTATCTGCTTTTACTGTATTTGTGTTTCTTCCTACTTTATTTTGCTTTTGCATCATCTTAAAAGTACTCAATTGTATTTATTACTGCTTGGTGTAACTCATTCTAAGCCTTTTAGTTTAAGCACTTGGGCTTCAGGCCAGTTGTTTTACATTAAGAAGGTTTGTGGTCTGCACTGTAGTGGCAGAACAGGTAGCTTACATCCTTCTAAGTTGGGAACTGCTGATTGAGGGCTCAGTGTCTGTTATTCTAAAAGTGTATTAATTCTGGTTTAAGCACTTGGGCTTCAGGCCAGTTATTTTACATTAAAAGGGTTTGTGGTCTACACTCTTGTGGGAGGAGAGGCTGGACTCTGCCCTTCTGAGCTGGGAATTTCTGGTTAAAGGCTAATAGTGCCTGCATATCTGAACTGCTTCTTACTGAAATTGGTACACCTAGTTTGCTGTAGCATAGACTAGATCCAGGCCTGCTGAATCTAGCTTTGTTTGTATAACTTGAGCACTAATCCAGGCATTCTTTAAAGAATTCAATTGTATTTATTACTGCTTGGTAGTAACTTGATTAAAGTGTAGCTATCATTCTAAGTCTTTTGGATTAAGCACCTTGTTTGCTGTAGCATAGACTAGATCCAGGCCTGCTGAATCTAGCTTTGTTTGTATGCTTGTTGTTTGTTTGCTTGTTATTTCCCTGAAACACTAATTCCACCTAAAACGCAGCTTTTCAGCGCTTCTGTGGATCCATAGTGATATCTGCATTGCTTACTGTACTTATTTCCTTGTTTCACTTGAAAGAAAGTTACTGTTTGTCATTTTTGCATTTAAGTTACCTGTAACACATTGCATTTAAGTTACCTGGCACTTGCTCACTAAAGCAATTATATAAGTCAGCACTAAAAAATTTAAAGCACTACACCCTCACAAACTCCCCTTGAGTACCTTGTTCCCCATTGGCCCTTTTTTTCAATTATAAAGGAATTCCCAATACTATTCTGAGCACCCCAGCACTACCAGGTTTTACCTCATATCATGCTTTCCGGCCACAAAACTTGGACCGAACCACAAAAGGAGGGGGAGTATCCATATTCATCAAAGATACCCACACCTCCAGGTTAGTGGCAATGCACGAAGCATCGGAGACCATCCAGGTGCAACTAACCATAGGCAAAACTGCCCTACAGTTTGTAGCATGCTACAGACCACCCTCTCAAACTCAGGAACCCCACACAGCCTTCCTGAAGACACTGGAGAGTATGAATGTTTCTCCAAATACCATCATATTGGGAGACTTCAACTAACCAAACATAGACTGGGAACATTTCTCAAGCCCCAACACCCTAGCCCAAAGGTTCCTAGAATTCATAAACTCAAATGCGATGGAACAACTAGTCACCATTCCCACAAGAGGAAATAATATACTAGACCTGATCATCACAAACATGGGGACAAAATGCTCCACACCGGAAGTATACCCCTCATTGGTGAGATCAGACCATAAATTAATCTCACTGGAAATCCACATCCCGCACCCACCCTCTGCACAAACGACCACAGTGAAGAACTTCTCAAAAGCCAACTTCACACTTCTTAAGACTGAAGTGGTATCCTTCAAGGCCCCTGGGCCAGTGGAAACCACAACCCACACTGCTGAATCCCTTATAAATGCCTTCTACGGGCACCTTCAAGAATGCATGGATCACGCAATCCCAAATAAAACCAAGACCCATTCCCCCAAAGGCAGGTGCCCGGTCTTGTGGACCCCAGCCATTAACAAACTTTACAACAGGAGGAGGAAGCTACTACACGACAGAGCAAAATCCCTAAAAGGGAAGGCATCTCTGATCAGTACTAGCAAAAAACTACGATCACTCATAAAATCATCCAAGGCCAACTTTGAGAGAAAAATCGCAAAAGACACAAAAGACAATCACAAGGCCTTCTTTAGCTATGTTAGAAACCTGGGTGGAAACTCCTAGATATGCTCAGAGTTAGTCCAAAATGACACAAAATACACTGAACCCACAGACATTGCAAACATTCTGGCAGACAGGTTCAGTGCAAATTTCTCCTCCCCCCCCCAAAAGGAGAAATATCTATCCCAGCACAGTGTAGCCTCCCTAACATCTCAGATGCCCAGGTGAGAGCTGCCCTCTCTAAAGCTAAAAACACAGCATTAATGGGCCCGGACGGTGTCCCGGGCTGTGTGCTACACGAACTCCAAGAGGAACTAAACCCACACATAAGGCTGCTATTTAATCTTAGCCTTACTACATGATATGTACCCAAAGAGTGGTGTACGGCAACAGTGGTCCCACTCCACAAAGGCGGTGCTTCTATGGACCCTGGAAATTACCACCCCATAAGCTTGACGAGCCTGGTCTGCAAAGCTATGGAAAGGATCATTATGAAACTCATAAACAAAGACATCGGGGACCTAAAGACATTGGATCCTACCCAGTTTGCTTTGTCAAGGGCAGATCCTGCCTTTTGAACTTGGTCGACTTTTTTGAAACAGTCACTAAGGCCATTGATGAGGGTAAGGCAGCTCACACAGCCTACCTTGACCTTGCAAAAGCCTTCGACACAATATCACACTCGGGCATCATAGACAAACTCACCAGCTTAAATGTGAACCCATATGTCACAAGATGGGTTGCAAATTGGCTCAAGGACAGAACCCACAGGGTCAGAGTTGCTGGTGCCATGTCAGACTCTAAGCCGGTCACAAGCAGTGTCCCACAGGGCTCAGTCCTGGGACCCCTCTTGTTTGACATTTATTTTTCCGAGGTGCAGGCAAACATAGGAGGATTGTGGCTGACAAAGTTCGCAGATGACTGCAAACTGGGCGCCATAATTGATACTCCAGCGGATACTAGCATCCTTCAGAGAGGCCTCATAGAAACAGATAATTGGTGCCAGAGCCATGGCCTTAAGCTGAATGCCAAAAAATGTATAGTCATACCCTTTGGGAAAAACAAGGTACCCACAAATTACCACATAGGTGGTAATCCATTAAGTACGGAAGAGGTAATCAGGGACCTAGGGACCCAAGTTGACAGTAACCTCTCATTTGACACTCACATTGCCAAAGTGGTTAGGAAGACCTTCTATATTGCCCACCTTACCATGAAGGGATTCACATCTAGATCAAGAGAGGTCATTGTGCCCCTGTACTCTTCTCTTATCAGGCCCATGATTGAGTACAATGCCCCATTTGGGATGTATCTTACCCGACACCTGCAGCAGTTGGAAAGACCCCAAAAGTTCCTCACCAAGAGGATAAAGGGTCTCAAACATATGTCATATGCTGCCCGGCTGAAGAAACTCCAGCTCTATTCAGTCGCATACCGCCTACTCAGAGGTGATCTATGCCTGACGTACAAGGCCATGTTCAATCCGGAATTAATGGACATGCTCCACCTCAGAAAATCCAAATCCATCAGAGCCACGAGAGCAAGAGATTTGAACCTCAACACAGAAATAAATAGGACGTGCTGGAGGGACAGATTCATAACCCAGAGGCTCCCTACACTCTGGAACAGAATCCCAGTCCATGTTAGGCAGAGCCCCTCACTAGCTCTCTTCAAGAGAAATCTTGATGAGTGGATGGGAGATCGTAGGTTTACCCCGGGGGTCATCTCTGTGTCACTACTAGACAGAGGCACAGAAAACTAAACCCTAAATGGCCGTAGTATTCTCATCCTAAGGGGTGGTGAAAGCCACACACACTCTGGCTAGGCTTATAAATGCCCTAGAGCAGATAGCCTAGTACGAACCTATGAACCTATGAACCTATGTCCAAAGGTCAGTTGTCAATCTCCTCTCCGGTCCAGCTGGTGAATCTGGGAATCTTGAGGCAATGTTACAACTGCCTCATGTATACAGACAACCCTCTCCTCCTCCCAACAAATTCCAACACATGTGAGACATGCAACTATATAGCCATACTGGAGGCTAAGCTCTCTCAACTCAGTACTGGCGTAACCAGTCAGGAGAAGAAGGAAACCACACTCACTACAATTCCAGTCTCACATAGACCTACCATGACAGCAAACCAAACACATAAACACACAAAAACATACTCGGAGGCTCTAAATAAAAATCTGCCTAAGCAGCAGAGACCTCCAAAGCAGACACCCAAGCAACCGCTACCCCAAAACAAAACATGTGCAACACATAGCTCACAAAGCCAGTGTGCCAAACAGTCACAGCCCTTAAGGCTAAACAGCACACCTGATACACTTGTAATAGGTAACTCTATCGTCAGGCACACTGACGTCCTGCTCACCAGGCTGAACAAGGAGAAGGTCACGGTGAGCTGCCTGTCGGGCGCTAGGATCCGCCACATAACACAAGCACTCAGGTCACTCCAAGGCAAGTACAAATATGACTCAGTCATTGTCCATGCTGGTGTGAATGACCTGAGACGTACCTCCCTGGACTACATGAAAAGAGATATAGAGGAGCTCTCTGAGCATGTAGCCCAGGCTGGTATGACCCTGACCTTGAGTAGCATCTTACCCTCACCAAGAATGATGCCACAATATGAAGACAAAATGATCAATTTCAACAATTGGCTTAAGTATTGGTGTCATTCAAAGGGGATCCAATGCCTGTCAGCCTGGGATGACATGCTCAACAAACCACGATGCTTCACCAGGGACGGCTTGCACCTGTCACCCCTGGGCTTTCGGATATTGGCAAAGGCTCTTGCTACCCCCATAGTGCCTTTTTTAGGCAAGACTCAAAAGACAAACCCACCTCCATAGGTATCACAAGGGATAAGAAACTAAGAGTAATGCTACTCAACGCCAGAAGTCTAAACCTCAAGATGCATGCACTCGAAACTCTCCTTAGCATGGAGAACATCGATATCTGTGCAGTAACAGAAACCTGGTTCAAGGCTCCCGATAGCACCCCAGCACTATCAGGTTATACCTCATACCATGCTTTTCGGCCCCAAAACTTGAACCGAACCACAAATGTAGGGGGAGTATCAATATTCGTCAAACATACCCACACCTCCAGGTTGGTGGCACAGCACGAAGCATCAGAGACTATCCATGTGCAACTAACAGTGGGTAAAACTGCCTTCCAGTTTATAGCCTGCTACAGACCACCCTCCCAAACCCAGGAACCCCACTCGGCCTTCCTGAGAACACTGGAAAATATGAAGGTCTCTCCAAACACCATTATATTGGGCGACTTCAATTACCCAAACATAGACTGGGAGCATTACTCTAGCTCCAACACCCTAGCCCAAAGGTTCCTAGAATTTATAAACTCAAATGTTATGGAACAACTTGTTGCCACTCCCACAAGAGGGGAAAACATACTGGACCTGATCATCACCAACATGGGGACTCTGTGCTCCAGACCAGAAGTGTATCCCTCACTGGTAAGATCAGACCATAAACTAATCTCACTGGATATTCACATCCCGACTCCACCCCCTGCCCTGAAAACCACAGTGAAAAACTTCTCTAAAGCAAATTTCACACTCCTCAAAACCGAGGTGGAATCCTTCAAAGCCCCCGGGCCTGTGGAAAATACGTCCCAGACAGCAGAATCCTTTATAAACGCATTCTATGAACACCTTCAGGAATGCATGGATCATGCAATCCCAAATAAAACCAAGACCCAATCCTCCAAAGGCAGATGTCCTGTCTGGTGGACCCCAGCCATAAACAAACTATACAATAGAAGGAGGAAGCTACTACATGATAGAGCAAAATCCCAAAAAGGGAAGGCATCTCTGATCAGTATTAGCAAAAACTACGGGCATTCATAAAATCATCTAAGGCCAGCTTCGAGAGAAAAATTGCACAGGACACTAAGGATAATCACAAGGCTTTCTTTAGTTATGTTAGGAACCTGGGTGGGAATTCCCAGATATGCTCAGAATTAGTCCAAAATGACAAAAAATACACCGAACCCACAGACATTGCCAACATCCTAGCTGACAGGTTCAGCGCAAACTCCGCCCCCCCACCAAAAGGGCAAATATCTATCCCAGCAGAGTACTGCCCCCCTGACATCTCAGATGCTCAGGTAAGAGCTGCCCTCTCCAAAGCAAAAACACAGCATCAATGGGACCAGACGGTGTCCCAGGCTGCGTCCTACATGAACTCCAAGAGCTAAACCCAAACATAAAACTACTGTTCAATCTCAGCCTTATTACAGGATATGTACCCAAAGAGTGGCGTACAGCAACAGTGGTCCCTCTCCACAAAGGTGGTGCCTCAACAGATCCTGGAAACTATCGCCCCATAAGCCTGACTAGCTTGGTCTGCAAAGCTATGGAAAGGATCATCATGGACCTCATAAATAAAGATATTGGGGATCTACAGACACTGGATCCTACCCAGTTCGGCTTTGTTAAGGGCAGATCCTGCCTCTTAAACCTGGTTGATTTCTTTGAAACAGTCACCAAGGCCATTGACGAGGGGAAGGTGGTCCACACAGCCTACCTGGACCTCGCAAAAACCTTCGATACAATACCCTACTCGGGCATTATAGATAAGCTCACCAGCTTAAATATAAACCCCTATGTCACTAGATGGGTTGCAAACTGGCTCAAGGACAGAACCCACATGGTTAGAATTGCTGGAGCCATGTCAGACTCCAAACCAGTTACAAGTGGCGTCCCACAAGGCTCAGTCCTGGGACCTCCCTTGTTTAGTATATATTTCTCGGAGGTACAGGCCAACATGGAAGGACTGTGGCTGACCAAGTTCGCAGATGACTGCAAACTGGGCACCATAATCGACTCTCCAGCCGACACAAGCATCCTCCAAAAGGGCCTCATAGAAACAGTCAACTGGTGCCAGAGCCATGGCCTAAGCTAAAAAGTGTATAGTCATCCCCTTTGGCAAAAACAAAGTGCCCACAATTTACCACATAGGTGGTAATCCATTAAGTACAGAAGAAGTAATTAGGGACCTGGGGACCCAAGTTGATAGCAATCTCTCATTTGACAACCACGTGGCTAAAGTGGTTAGAAAAACATTTTATATAGCCCACCTAATCATGAAGAGATTCACATCTAGATCAGGGGAGGTCATCATGCCTCTTTACTCATCCCTCATCAGGCCCATAATTGAGTACAATGCCCCTTTTGGGATGTACCTTGCCAGACACCTGCAGCAACTGGAAAGACCCCAAAAGTACCTCACCAAGAGGATCAAAGGGCTCAAACAGATGCCATATGCTGCCCAGTTAAAGAAACTCCAGCTCTACTCAGTGGCATACCGCCTGCTCAGAGGCGATCTGTGCCTGACGTATAAAGCCATGTCCAACCCGGAATTAATGGACATGCTGCACCTCAGAAAATCCAAATCCCATTGAGCTACGCGCTTGAGAGACTTGAACCTCAGCACTGAAATAAATAGGACATGCTGGAGGGACAGATTCATAACCCAGAGGCTCCCTTTCCTCTGGAATAAAATCCCAGTCCAGGTTAGGCAGAGTCTCTCATTGACTCTCTTCAAGAGGAATCTTGATGAATGGATGGGAGATCATAGGTTTACCCCGGGTATCACTTCTGTGTCACTGTTAGACAGAGGCAGAGTATACTAACCTCGAAAAAGGGCATAGCAAAATTAATTTAAAATGGGTGGCGAAAGCCAAACACACTCTGGCTAGGCTTATAAATGCCCTAGGGCAGATAGCTTAGTATGAACCTATGAACCAAGATTTTGGGAACAAATAACTATTAAAGGAAAGGCAATATACTAGGTTGTGGCCAAGCAGAAGTTTGGACTGCATGCTAGAGACTGCCTTCCCTACCAGGAATTAATAAAAAAGTATCAGCAAAGAGAAATGGACAGGGAAGTGTTAAATGAGATGCCACCTCTGGTAGAGTTTTTAATTGAGTCTAGAACAGAATTTGCTGCTAAAATGTGATAATTAGTAGGTTATAAACCATATATTGCATTATAACTATAGGAATCAATCAGAGGAGGTTAGAAAAGACTGGAAAGACAGAAAGGAAAGGCAATATACAAAAGAATAATGGGAAGACATCTATAGAGCTCCCAGGTAAGCAACAAAGTCCAGAAAGCTGAGGATTTTTGCTTTAAAGTGTATGAATGAGTATTTTTATAACCCAAACAGATTTCAGAGTTTTTTTTTTTTTTTTATCAGGTGGATAGCAAATGCTGGAGGTCTAATGGGACAGAAAGTGTTAACAGGGACCATGTTTTTGGGAATGTAATGAGATAGTAGATTTTAAATATTACAATAAAATGACTCAAAATGTCACAACAGCAACTCAAAAGGCTCAAACTGTTTCGTGGAAACTTGAACTAAGCCAACCGACCCAGTGCCTTTCAAACACAAAATAACTCTACACCATAATACAGCTAAGTGCATTTCATTTATTAGAATTTCCACAGCGCTAGTACTTAAACAACTGAATGTCTCTTTATAAAAAAAATCAGTTCACATGACCACATCATCACTGAATTATACAATTAAATATTTAAAACATTTAAAGACAAAATTTAAAAGTGTGCAACTTACAACAATATACACTACTATATAAAAGATGTAATTATAAATCTAATGTTTCTTACTTCTAATATATAAATATAAACATTTTATAAATCTGAATATTAAAACATCAAAGCCTTTCTGATTTTAACAAACATTTAATATTAATATTTTCATTTAAACCTGGCAGTTTGTCTGCTTGTAATATAATCTGCCAGTTTAACCCCTTCACTTCAAGACTATTGTTAATGTCACCACAAAAAGGTATTTCTATAAAATAATCACAAAAACACAAATTTCCTAAACTTAGTACAACTACTGGCATGTTTAGCTAAACTGACTTTGTAAAATCATTCTTTTTAATTGCAAATAAATGTTTGTAAATTCTTTTAGATAGTTTTCTTGTCATTTTTCCTACATGAAAACTATTACAAGAGTCACATGTTGCCAGAAAAACTATAAAAGTAGAATTACATGTGTATCTCTAACTGGCCCAAATTTGTTTATAGGAATGTTTCAAAACTACATTAGAACCCTCATTGATGTATATGCAATACTTGCAACTCTGACATCGAAACATTCCACATTTTCCAGAAAAATTATTATAAGTTTTTTGCTCAAATTTTGCTGCAGACCCTATAACTGATGTTAAGTCTTGATTACCAAGAATTATTTTCCAATTATTGTTCACCACATTTCTAATGTTTTGACAATCCAAATAAATAGGTAGTGTTAATGCCCTTACTTTAGAAGCACCTTCTTCTTTTTTTTATTTTTATTGTCCATTTTTTCATTAGCAGACCGGAGTTCCACTGTGGTGACCCCTAACTGGAAAAAGCCGAAAGACAGTTTTTTTTTAAATGGGAGAAAAGTTACAATCCCTAAAATTTTTATGCAAAAAGGACACTGAGGATCAAATAACAGAAGACTGAATTCTGAAGTGCAGTTCTAATAATAGACACCTAACTCCTTGAAAAAAAACTGCTGAGCCAGCAGTGCTTGGTAAAAGTGTGAACTAAAGGATAGGTAGCTGTAGCACTAATGTCTGCAATGCAGACATTCCTAAAGCAAACAAATAATCTGATAGATAGATAGATAGATAGATAGATAGATAGATAGATAGATAGATAGATAGATAGATAGATAGATAGATAGATATTTACTTATTTTACATTTGTTTACCAGGAAGGTTCGACTGAGCAGAAGCCCCTTTTCAGCTGAGGTCCAGGGAGAAAAGCTCCAAAGTAAAGTAAACAATAACACATTATATACAAAAGTAAAGTAGTTACAAGTTCCAAGGTAAACATATTGTATACATAAAAGTGGTTAAAATACATATCAGTAGACAGGCATTTACATATAATAGATAATACAAGCTTATTAAGAGTTAAATATGTTAAGTTTCCATGATCTAGGCAGAGATAATCTTTACAGTAAATAAAATAGTCTAAGACATAGTTGAGGAGCTAAATTCTGTTGATGGACTTTTGCATGGAACATAAAGAAGAAGAATTAAGAGCAAGATAGGAGAGTAAGTGTAGGAAACAGAGAGAGAGAGGAGAGAGGTGTTCGGTGAGGCTGGAAAGGAATTAGTAAGAAAGATAGGTTAGGAGAGTGTATGATACAAAGGAGTAGGTGGGTATAAGGAAAAGGAAAGTAAGGTATGGTGAGTTAAGGGTAGTAGAGTGTTAGACATACAGATGAGAATTGCTAGTTAATGTGGAGTGTAAGAAGAGTGAGGACATTTTAACAGATATGATTGAGAACAGTGAGAGTATAGGAAGCATCTAAAATCTACAGTGGAGGAAGAGAAGTGTTGGTGCGAAGGCTACAGTGCAGGAAGAATGGTATTTAGTCAGGAGATGAGCATGAACAAAGCCAGGAGTCAGTTAAGTGAGAGTTGAGAAGTTTTTGAACTGTGAGGGGTTAGCAGCAGTTAGGATATGTTGAGGGAAAGAGTTCCATGTTCTGGAGACATGGCTGAAGTAGAGAGATAATAGTAATAGTTCAGCTGACAATCCACTTGGAAAGGGCTTGCTTTGTGACTGCAAGCCCTTCCCTTTCTAGAACAAAGCAGATGAAAAATTTTCTGTTTCCTAATCTCATGTACCTGATTTGGGCAAAATGGGCTGACAGTTTTTTCCTCTGATTTCTGCCTCAGTAGGGTGGAAAACATGCAGATGAAAGGGCTGGATCAATATCAGCTCATAAACCACTTTAGGAGAAAATGTAGGTTAATCCAAAGGGACACTTAATCCTTGCAAAAGAATGATGGTTCCCTACACATATAGGCCTTTGACACTAAAATCCTGTGATCGAATGAAGACAATTACCAGAAGGAAAAGTATTGCCTGAAATATAAACTTAAACACTGTCAACTCAGCATGTTCAAAAGAAGGCACAGTTGTAACCTAGCTCTGCGGAGAAGGGGACTGTTTTCCCACTGTGGCCATGGGCAACTAGGGTTCTATTAGTGGTCCTGGCATTGCAGGAGCCAGGCAGGGAGGAGGAGGAGTGAAGGGACATGGTCTGCTCGCATCTCCTGGGGGAGAGTGGGATTTGAGTATACACTCAGGGGCACACTGGGTAGTATTTACTTCCTGATGGATACTGGTAAGTTCATTGCTTGTGCAGTAGGAATGTGGGACAGGGATGCTTGGAGAGAAAATCCCTTGTGGAAATGAGGGGATGTCCTTCACTTGTCATCTCATTGTACACCCCTCCCCAATCCCACACTATGCCATAAGGGATGGAAGCAACTAAAATAGAAAAATTTGAACCACCTCTGATGCCTGTCTGAATGATGGTCTCAATCCTCATTCCAGTGATGGGAAATGAATAGTCTTACTGACCGTGGAGAAGGCTGATAACAGCAGGGTCAAATAGTTAAAACGAGGGGAAGGGGCAAAGTCAATTCTATCATGAAGTTAAAATTTCATGGAGAGGATTAGTTCTTTAAAGGCTGGCAGATATACAGACCTCCTTTAAGGAATTGGTTGACCAGCTGCTGCCAGCTGTTTAGCCATGTTTCTGAACTCCAAACTGTTGAAATGGGCAGGAATGGCTAACATGTGCACCCTGTCTATTGAATAACTGATATTCAACTTGTACTAGTTACTAAGGTAAGTCAGAATGACCAGCTGGGTGACAGAAGGTACCATTCTGCTCAGATGGAGAACCTCTTCATCTAGTAAGAGTAAATGTGACACATGGAAAGTTACTTTGGAGCATCAGTAAACATACTCCCTATCATAACATTGACTGAACAGTGATTCAGAAAGGCAAATTACATGAAACAGTTAAACAGTAACTGTAACTCCAGAATTGTTAATTCAAAAACTCTGTATTACAAAACTAAAGCCTTACTGCAGGCAGTTCCACTCCATGAATCCCTACACCACTGCAAACTATAGATAACAACTCTGAGGATGCTGTACATCAAAGCAGAAGGAATACTTAGACACCATAACCTCAAACTCAATATGTATTCCGCCACAATTTACAACTGTGTTGCTCAGAACTGTATCAGGTATCTATCTGAAACCATTCCTGGAAACTGTTGTGAGATAAGAAAATCTAAAGCAGAAACTAGACCTTGGGTTGAAGCCAATGCTCTTTCCATCCATGGATGATCCATTTACATAGGAATGAAAGATATACTTGTATTTTCAAGAATCTGACAGCTTGAAACAGCACTAATTTTGCCATCAATGGGTGATGACAATTAATTTTGGTCATCCATACCTGAATTCTACCTGGAGGCCAGGAATCAGTAGGAATGGCAAGAAGGTTTATGGGAACCTACCCTGCCAATGGATGGGGACTTTGTCCATTACAAACTCCTCCTGGTTTTGCTTAAATAAAGAAAAAGGGGATTGACCATGTGCTCCAGAGTGGAGAATGAGTTGATCTCTAGATTGCATCACTTCTAGAAAATATGATATAGACACTCCACCTACATCCACACCTTCAGCAGAGCAGTGATTTGGGGAGTCTGACATAATATTCACTACATTTGAGATATGAACTATTAACTGGAGATTGTCTATGTCTACATTCCATGACATACTACTTTTCTGATTGAATTAATAAGGGCCCAAGTTGTATTTATTTTATTTTATTTGTTGACTGAGGTAGCTTCTTGTCCATGACATGCAAGACAGGAATAACTGTCAGCAGCTCCAGCTGGCTGACATTTTGTTTCCCTCCAGGAAAGAGTACATACCCTGAACTGTGCTGATCTGTAGTGCAGTCAAGGTGATCTCCCCACTTCACCAGTATCCATCATCATGATCAGTGAAGAGTAAGAATGAAGGAATGGGAGCTCTTCCTGGAGAATGGTGGGAATCTTTTACAATTCCAGAGCCTTACAATACTAGTGTGATACCATAAGCAGATCCATAAGTACATGATGGTCTTACAACAACCCCCTCAGTGTCCACTGTGACATCAGTATCTTCAAGTATGTAAACAGCACCATAGTCATCATGGCAACCATAAAGTTCAGGGGCTACAATGAAGCCAAATCCTTGACACTAAGGGACAATGCTCTCACTGTGACCTGACTCCAACTAGTGGCTCCTATGTCTATAGGAAATGGCAGGGGTCAGGGAAGGAATGATGACAGATCAGCTTGTTTGCCTTTCCCAGGAGGATGGGACTGAGGAAGGCATCTGAGCAGTGCAATCTGTGTGTCTGAATTCTGGCAGTGGCCAGAGGCAATGGAAGAGACCAGGCTGGGTTGTAAATGGGCTGAGGGTGGTCTGGTCCATTGCCCTAAGTGGGGTCACTCCTTATAATCACACCTCATAGTAGTCCCAGCCTCCAGAAGGATGCCTACATACAAAAAGGGGGTGGGACCAGAGACAGTTCATGGCACTGTCTGCTGGGTTGCAACCCTTCCTCCAATATGAAACAAAAAACAAATGTATTTTTATTTACTTTTTGTTTTATTACAAAATGGTAACTTTAGCATTACTACTACCTTTACCAAGATTGGAACTCAGCTCATGAGTGGAGTTTCGAGCCCTACTGAAGTCCATTTAGAAGATGGAGACAAAAAAAAAAAAAACAGAAATCAACTTATTCTTTGTGCTGGGCTGTCTACACCTACTCCACATTTTGAATAAGATGCTCACAAGTTATTACAGTTCTTCTTGCCACCTTCAGAAGGCAGAATCATCAGAAAAAAAAGTGTCCCATTGGCCTGCTATGTGAAACCTCAAGGAGTCATTTCTATCACCTCAGTCTACCTCATGACTAGGGTAGCCTGAGAATGAAAGTAAAAATACAGGTAATGAACTACTGCTGCTGTATGAGCATGGGAGACAGTGTTTTGTAAATGCGTTTATTTTAACTAGTTCTATCAAGCATGTATGAAGATAAGTAATTTACTATGTGTGTTTGTGTGGGGGGTGTATAAATTATCTGAACCGTTCCCAGTTTTACAGAATGTATGTGAAGTAGTCTTATATTTTGGTCTGTTTCTTTCAAAGTTTGTGTTTCTCTTCTGGGTAATCAGTGAGGAATGCAGTCACTACTAACTAATAATAGCCACCACGTTTCAGACAGAAAAAAACATGCTAATGCAAAACCTGTTATTCTGGCCTTCTAAGTTTGCAAGGGCAATATATGTTCATAGGTGTATACCAGACTAATGACCACTAGGGCCTTTATAAGCCAGCTGCGCAACCCAAATGTGTCCCTTTAACAGTTGTATCTTGGGCTTTTTATTGGGAGAGGGGTATGTCAATTTGAGCATGATTTACTGACGGCCTCTGTCCAGCAGAGACATGGTGGCTAGTCCCAGGGTGAATTTCTGATTTCCCATTCACTGATCTAGGTTACATCTGAATAGGGTTAGGGAGGGACTCTGTTTTACTTGAACAGGAATTCTTTGAGATGTATATTTGACTCTCCATCATCTCCAGTTTATGTGGCAAGCAAAATTTAAATCCGTAGATCTAGTAGTGCTGATGCTGTTCATTTTGCAGATGTGCAAAAGGTCCATAAGAGCAGGATCCATGGATGCTTTGCACAGATCATCTCTCAGTAGTCTGTAGGAGACCGAGTATAGAGAAGGGGCTTTAAGGTGATCCATATAGGACAATGTGTTTATGCCCTGGATTCTTTTGGTAAGGAATTTTTGTAGGATATTCCAATTGTTGCATATGTCTGGTCAGGTACATGCTAAAGGGGCATCACACTCAATGATTGTACATGACTGTGCCAAAGTCATGGCCTTAAGTTAAATGCAGAAAAATGTATTATCATGGCCCCTACTGATTACCACATCAATGGCAAATCCCTAAGCACACAACCTGTGGTGACAGACCTGGGTACACAGGTTGACAACAATCTTACATTCGAACATCATGTAGTGTCAGTGGTCAGAAAAGCCTTTTACTTGGTTCATCTCATACGTAAAGGGATTGCATCCAGAAAAAAGGAGGTCATTACCTCTCTGTACTCCTCCCTCATTAGGCTAATAATTGTGTACAATGCCCCTGTTTGATATGTACCTCTCCAAACACCTGCACAAGCTAGAAAGGCCACAGAAATACCTCACAAAGAGAATTTATGACCTCCAACACCTGTCCTATGTGGACAGGCTCAAATCACTATCACTCTACTCAGTATTGTACAGATTGCTCAGAGGTGAACTGTGTCTCGCCTACAAAGCAATCCCGAACCCTGCCCTACTAGAGATGCTCCATATTCGTTAAGTCTAACACGTTACGCATTACCTGATCAAAAGGCCTAAATCTAATATTCAATATTAACAAAACCTGCTGGAGAGACAGGTTTGTCTCCCAGAGGCTGCCCCATCTCTGGAATAGACTCCCATACATGTCAAACAGAGCATGTCACTGATCTTCTTCAAGCACAACCTTGATGTGTGGATGGGAAACTACAAATTTGTCCCAGAGGTTCCACCCATGTCCCTCACTGATAGAGGTGACAGGTGCTGACTGAGGTTTGTTTTATGAAGATAAACTCTTGGCTTGGCTTGTAAGGGCCTCAGGGCCATTAGCCTAGTAACCTCCTATGATCCCATGATCCTATGTTGAGTCTTGTGAAGGCTGAATAAAGTAGCATGATGTCTTTCCTGGACTTAGATTTTATGCCCTGACTTTTAAGTTAACATATAATGATTCCCTTGCTATCTTGGCTATGTGTTGGTCAAAGGCCAAATTACTATCTGCATGTGTTCCCAAATCCCTGTCTACTGGGTCAAATCTTTGGGGTGTTTTATCAGTGACATAAATTCCCCTGGAGGGCAACTTCCCAAAAGGTACTATTTGTTTGACTTAGAATCTCTTGCAAGATGTCAGTGCCTTGGAGAAATCAATGACTGTGCCTAGTTTGCAGTCATCTATGAATTTGGTCAGAGACAGGCCTTTGGCATTGGCCTTGACATCTGAGAAGAAGATCCCAAAGAGGAGCAGGCCCAACATGGTGCCTGGAGGGACTCTGCTGGTGACCAGCCTCTTTACAGATCTGGTCTTACTGAATCCTAACTTCCTGGGTCCTATCTGTGAGTCAGATGGCAATCCAACATGTTATATAGGGAGTTTATGCCTAATTTGGTGAGTTTGTTAACAATGCCCGAGTGAGGTATTGTATCAAATGCCTTAGCCAGGTTGAGGTAGGCAGTATGCATTGTTTTCACTTTGTCCATTGCCTTGATGACCTTCTCAAAGAAGTCCACCAGGTTTAGTATGCATGACTTCTTTTGACAAAGCCAAAATGGGTTTCTTCCATTATCCAAAGGTTTCCTATATCTTTACTGATCATTTCCATGATAATCCATTCCATGACTTTGAATATAAGACTAGTCAGATTAATGGGTCTGTAGTTTCCAAGCAATGTTAATGGATTGGGTCTATGTTCAGCTACCGAAAAGACAGATCCATGAACAGCTAAATATCGAACGTAAAACATTTAAATGTAACATTACTAATCATGTATAACTTTGAAAATCTTTCATCAAATGGCCATAGCTGGCCAACATCGCAAACACAACCAACCAAGGTGGGGGCTGCACCCCTCACCCCCCCAACTATATAAACCAACTCTGAGATCACACTACAGTGGGGAAAAGGGCAAATTTAAATGGTTTCCTTCACTTATGTATCACGCCTGGTTGTTGGCCAACTATGGCCTTTCAATGAATGATTTTTTGAAGTTATACATGTTCGGTAATGTTACGTTTAGATGTTTTACTTTTGATTTTTAGCCGTTTGTGGATCTGTATTTTTGGTACCCAAACATGGACCCAATGGATCACTCTTATGAAAAGGGATGACCATTGCAGTCCTCCATTCTCATGGTACACAGCCTGTTTTTAGACTATAGTTAAATAGTGACTCCAGTGGCCCTGACAGGTCATGTGTTTGGGTATTCAAAAGGCATCCTGAGATATTATCAGGGTCCAATGAAGTTGTGTATTTGCCCATGACAACCACTGCTGGTATTTCTTAGAGGCTAACTGGGGGGAAGAGTGGGAGTTAAAGTCTGAGCTGAATTTGTCAGCCTTCAGGTTCACTATATCACTTGGCTAAGTGAAAGTGGCACCATTAACCACCAGTTCAGCACACCTTTCAGGTTTTATACATAGCTGTGGAAGGCCTTGTGGTTGTCTTTTGCCTGGGGGGCAATCTAGACTTTGAAATTGGCTTTGCTGGACTTAATTAATCTTCTTAGTTGCCTGTTTAGTTTTATGAGAACGTTCTCATCTTTACGGGAGTTTCTCTTCCTGATTTTGGCCATGACCTTTTTCCTTTTGTTGTAACCTTTTTAGATTAAGATTTCACCAGCATGGTTTGTTTATTGAGTTAGTTTTGGGCTTACTTCTGGTAGGTACAGCAGCCTCTATGCAGCCACTTACATGGTTGTTCATGGTCTCTGTGAACAATTCTGTGTAGGTTGCTGTGAACTCTGCATTAGGAGGGAGCTTTGACTTTTGACAAACTATCACTTAATAATAGGTGGTTTGCTTTGGAATAGTTCCTAATTGTTAGATGGTTTACTAGGGTTACTGTGTTGTTTTTTATTTCAAAGAAGACATCTTTGTGATCAGACATTACCAGTGAGGATGTGTCACTGGGAGTAGGGGGTGGGTGCAGCTTCTCCCATATTTATGAATATCAGGTGCAGTATGTTAGAACTTTAACAGGGTGTGTGCACTATCTGTTCAAGGGTGATTGTGTTTACAAAGACCAGGAATCTCTGTCTACAAATCTGAGGTCATGTAGGTTTCCCAGTCTGTAGAGGGGTAGTTAAAGTACCCCATGAGTAGGGTATTTGATTGTATAGTGAGTGTCTCCATTAGGTCTGAGTTATGGGTTTCATGGGACATACAGGGTAACCTGTCCTTGATTTGGTCTTTTGACACCCATTATTTTTTAGCTTTCTGCTTGATTCTTGAGCTAAGAAGTTGGGAGGTATGTGGAAGAGGAGGGTGTTACAGGTAGTGGGTTGCAATCTGTATTCTGCCAGCAGTAAGCTGAAAAGACACATTCCTGTTGCAGTTAATTTATGTATTTATGAATTAATTCATTTTATCAGAGCCATAGCCAGTGTTCTTTTAGTTGCTTATAAAAGTAATGTTACTATTACTAATTACTTTTTAGTGAAAGTAATATATTACTATTACATGTCCTCCCCACGGTCGAGTGGGCGTTCGAAAGACATGCGTTGAATGGGAGTGCCTTCATTGAAGGTTGGGCAGCGGGCTGGCAACTCGACACCATAAAAAAAAAAAAATGCCAATCATTAGTGGACCGGAGTTCCACTGTGGCGACCCGTAACCGGGAAAAGCTGAAAGACAAACAACTTATTTTTCTAAAAAGTAATATATTACTATTACTAGTTACTAAGTAAAGTAACATGTTACTTTTACATAAGTATAATTTATCAATTATAATACTGAGATTTACTCACACAATGTTACAATGCTGATGAATAGCATTTAACAGTTGAAAAACTCCTGCAGACTAGTCTTTATGTCACAGTGGTGCTGTGGTTAGTGTTATCACCTCACAGCAAGAGGTTCTCTGCTTTGCTTCTTGGTTGCGGTGCCTTCTGTGTGGAGTCGGCATGTCATCCTTGTGTTCACGTGGGTTTCCTCCCACATTCTCAAGACATGCTGCAGGTAGACTGGACATTCTAAATTGGCCCTAGGGGTGTGTGTGTGTGTGTGTGTGTGTGTGTGTGTGTGTGTGTGTGTGTGTGTGTATGTCGTCTGTAGAAGGTTGGGTGCCAGTCTGGCAATTTGACACCATAAAACTCTACTGCCACTTGTTCTGCAGACTGATGATCCACCATGGTGACCCCTAATGGGAGCAGCTGAAAGGAGAAGAAGAAAATTAGGCTTTATAGCTAGAGAGCCACAAATAATAATTAAAACCATACACAGCCAGCAGCACAAGACCTATAGGTTCATAGGTGTTTACTAGGCTAATGACCACAAGGGCCTTTTTAAGTCTAGCCATGTATCCCAAATCTATGACAAGTTCTGATACCCTTGATAAGTGTAAGTAGGGGCTTGAGAGATGAAACACTTATAAGCTAGGGCCTGGGAGATGAACCATTTACAGGTTGCCTATGTCCATTAGAGACATAGGTGCCAAAGCACGGATGAATTTCCTGTTTCTCATCCAGTTGTCCAAGTTGTACTTGAATTGGGTTAGGGAGGAACTCTGCTTCACATCGATGGGGAGCCTGTTCCAGAGACAGGGCAATCTCTGGGATACAGAACTGTCTCTCAAGCAGGTCCTATTTATATCACAGGCAAGGTTTAAGTCTTTAGAGTGGGTAATTCTGGTGCTGTTTGTTTTGTGGATATGCAGGGGGTCCATCAGAGTGGGGTCTGACAATGCCCTGTATGTCAGGCATAGATCTCCCCTCAAAAGCCTGTAGGAGACAAAATAAAGGCAAAAAGCCTTGAGGTGGTCTGCATAGGACATTTTACTTAAGTCCTGTATTCTTTTAGTGAGGAAAGTCTGTGGATGTTCCAACTGTTGGATATGCCTGGTTAGGTAAATACAAAAAGGAGCATTGTACTCAATGATAGGTCTGATGAATGCCAAATACAGTGGAACAATGACTTCCTTGGACTTAGATGCCAAACATTTGTTTATAAGTTGTGCAACATAGAATGATTTCCTCACTACTGTAGACATATGATGGTCAAAGGCTAGATTACTATCTATGTGTGTTCCTAAGTCCCTGAATATTGGGTTAAACCTAAGGGGTGTGTTGTCAATATGATAATTACCAGGGATGGATGACTTCCTGAAGGATACTGTTATGCATTTCATGGCATTTAGTTTTAGTCTGTGGCTCTGACACCAGCTGCTTGTCTGTCAGCCCCTCCTGGAGAACATTTGTGTCAGTGTGGAATTCAATGACAGCTCCTAATCTGCAATCATCTGCAAATTTAGCCAGCCAGAGACCACTGACATTGGTCTTAACTTCAGAGAAGTAAATGCCAAAAAGGAGCAGTCCAAGGACTAATCCCTGAGGGGGACCATTTGTGACTGGCTTCTTTGTAGAGGGAGACTAATTCTAACTTCCTGGGTCACGTCTGTGAGTCAGTAGGCTATCCACTTTGTGATGTATGAGTTTGTACCTAACCTCTTGAGTTTGTCAATGATGCCCGAGTGTCAAATGCTTTGGCCAGGTCAAGGTAGGCAGTGGGAACCACTTTGCCCTCATCCATTACTTTGGTGACCTTCTAAAAGAAGTCCACCAGGTTGAGTAGGCATGATCTGCCCTTGATGAAACCAAACTGTGTCGGGTTCAGTGACCTAAGGTTTACTGTACCACTGTTGATCATTTCCATGATAATTCTTTCCATGGATTTACATAAAAGACTAGTGAGACTGGGTCTATATTAGATCACCGAATGCTTAGGTAAGCGAACAGTGATTAATTGACCCCATGTAAGCGAAAGCTTACAAAACCAAACTGTCAGAACAGTGATTTTTTTCCAAGGGAAAAAATCTCTGTTCCAAAAAAAAAAAGTAAGCACATTAAAACATGACATTAAGTGTGGGGGGGGGGGCTTCACCCCCACACACCCCTACTTATGTATACCAACTCCGAGACTGCACTACAGTGCCAAAATTGGCAAAGTACACAGGGAAAGAATTCACTTACATGTCTGGTGATAGGAACCCGTGAGACTTATGGGTCTAGATTCCAGGGTCTTTAGATGGCCTATGTTTGTGCAGAGGGATGACTGTTTCTGTTTTCCAGTCATGAGGCACAACGCATGTTTGGAGGCTACAGTTAAATAGAAATTAAAGAGGCTCTGATAGGTCATGTTAAATGCTATTTAGAAGGCATCCTGGGATATTGCCTGGGCTTTACTGGAAAAGTTCACCAAGACTCTGAAATAACTTGCAGTGAGGAAAAGGTTAGTTTGCTTTTGATTTCTTGTATTTTGTATTACTTTATTGCCTTCTATTTTGTATCATGTGGTTTGTTTTCTTTACACTGTGTTTTACTTGTATTCTGCTTTTAATTGCATATTAAAACTCGGAAAGAATCCACAGCTGTGTTTCTTCTGAGTCGCACAGAATTTTTCCCACTCTCACACCCAGTTGCTGTTGTGTTCTTAAACACAATTGTCTTTCTAGTTGCCTGTCTTTGTGTTAATTTAACCACATACCTCCTTCCCAATCCCCTTTCACTGGCTGTTTTGAGTAAGCACAAAATTATCATTTTGTGAGATCACTCCCCTTCAACTATTTAAATGTACAGGCCATCCCACTGTATTCCATAGAGCAGAAAACAAAAGTGCCCACCCCCTTTCAATCTATTTTGCTCTTTTTAAAATGAGTGGCTCTTCACTTAGCTGAAACTTTAGTTACCCCTTTTATATCTAACTGCTTAGTGCACACTGTATTGTTTATACTAACCATTTTTTTCATCTTACCTTTAAACATCTATTGCAAGACCACCAGTTATTGGAGAGCCCACATTCTGCCTCTCAGTAGTCATCTTGGGATTAGTGCTTCTGTTTTGTCCTGGACAGAGAAGGAGCACAGCAGCATTATTTCCTAGAGACTGCTGATCACCACAAAGCCTAAGTGCTTCATAGGTGACAACTTGGAATTTTTACTTATATTCTGCTTGGTGAGAGAAGTAACAGAGTACATTGATTCCTGACAGTTTCTGATTGGACAGTGAGTATCTGTGCTTAACATTCCTGACTGGTTGGGTTGCTATTATCTGCCAGGACAAGGCTACAACTAGCCTGCAGACCCTTGCATCATCTGGGTCAATACTGTGGATCACCAAACAGGCTGTGGCCTGCTTCTCATCTTGTGATTGGTGCTAACATTTTGCATCTGGTGAGACAAGAAGCAAAAGAGCATTGTATCCCAGCAGAGGGAAGCTGTGGTGAGACCAGCACTAGTAGTAGCCAGGCAGTAGCCATTCATGTGACTCCCCTCTTTTCATCATTCTTGACAAGCTAATTCTTTGTTTTCAGTAACTACTGCTTGATTTGTTTCTAACTTCAGAATATCTGTCTAAATACTTCATGCTTAAAATTTCAGTGTCTAAGTATTAGTTTCCACTCAAGTGTTTGGCTGCGCCCTGTACAGACACAAACACCTTGAGTGACATTTTTCCTGTAAAACCATGATTGAAATTTCTCCAATACCTAGTTACGCATAGAACAACTAGTTTGCAGTGACAAGCACTGTCCCCAGAGTTGCAAACTGAATACTCCTGACATTTTGCTTTATATTCTCACTATAGCTATCTAATCAATAAAAATGGGTCTGTTGCCATGGATATGAATTTCCCAACATCTCCATTACCAGCTTGGTGGATATGGGCATCCTGAGGCAATGTAGACATTGCCTTATGTTTACTGACAAACAGTTAATTCTCAAACAAACATATGGTATGAGAGAGATGTATTTACACAATGTCACTGGAGGCAAAGCTCTCACATAAAAGTACTCCTAATGTCATTAAGGTGGTCAGTAGTACAAATGCTGCACCCATCACACACAATTCAAAGCAGACATATAGACCCACATATGCTGAGGCACTTAAATGTAACCTTCCTAAGCCACAAAGGCCTCCTTGATGAAGTACACATAACAAATACCCTCAGCGGCCCCAAATGCACTCTTTCAAAACAACACCCACATCAACACTTAGAGACACATCTCATGGAGCCTCTACCTCTAAGCCCATAAGGCAAGCCACCCCACAATCCAACATTCTGGTTATTGGAGACTCCATCATGAGACACATTGGTGTCCCTCTCACCAGGCTGAGTAAGGAGAAAGTCACGGTCAGTTGCTTATCAGGGGCACGGATCCACCACATTATGCACACATTCAGGTCATTAAACCACAAGTACCAGTATGACTCAGTTATAGTCCATGTGGGAG